>NW_015150655.1:1068018-1112501 GCF_000732505.1 Cyprinodon variegatus
CATTAAACCCTCCAAGAACTCACCTCTGCCTCTCAGCTTCTGCTTTTGGGTCCAAACAAAAACCTCAAAACCAAATCCTGACAGTGATATAGCTTAAGACAACTTACTGCAATCATTGCAGTTTTTTTATGGATATGTTGGATCCAGGTTTGTACAAATAAAATAAACATGGCAAAAAAGCCTTTTTGTTTTAATTTATGTAGACTGGAACGGGATGGATGGGAAGAGAGGGTGAACATGGAGCGAATGTCAACAGGGTGGGAGTGGAACCCATAACAGCTTACATCAATGACTATAGTTAGTTTGGTCAGTAGCATTGTTCAGTTGGTGCATTTTGAATGGATGCTGGATGCAGAAACAGTCTGTGCTTATTTTCTCACTCTCCTCCTCATTAACCAACTTACATTGGGATTTGTAAGATTTTGGCCAGAAGTGTATGGGAACGAAATCTGTTGGTAGATTGACCAGATGTCCCAATTTATGAGATACAGTGCTACATTTTTCACTGTGGGCCGTCCCAGAGATTGACGCATCGTCTAATTTTTGGCTGAGTCAAATTAGAAAAAAGTTTTTAAAAAAAAGAATAAAATCACAGGTGCTCTTCCTAAATGGGAACAAAGCAGAGCTGCAGTTGTCGACATAGAGTTTCACCATAGCCTCACATCACAACCAAGCTCTTGTAAAGGACATGTAAAGGACTTTTAGACAAATTATGATTGAAAACTACGTTTAAAGAAAAGAAAACACAGCAAAGACTGCAGAGCGGTTTCTTTAAATAAGTGATGCCACTGACAAGTGACTCTCAAGGAGCTTTTTGTGAGTTTTGCCAAATGTAGGACTCAATTTGATACGAGGGGAGTGTGATGTAAACCAACACTATAAAAGTGAGTCAGAAAAAAAGCACACAGCTAAAAAAATCTAAACCTTTCCCATAATGTCCTTCATATGCGTCGTCGTTGCAGTAGTTACACAGTATCTCAGTATAGTTTTTATGACTAAGACATGTTTCTGTAACAATTTTTACTTCAACAAAATCTTAAGAGGCACAGACAATGATTTTGAAGGAGTGATGTTTATTTGTGTATTGTTTGACCAAAGGAAATGATCTGCCTTGTACATCAAGATGTTGCATTTATTTCAAAATGTCATTCGCGACAATGAGCACATCAAAAATGCTTGTGGTGAGGACTGTGAAAGACTGGAGTGAACAGTTTTCCCCGTCAAGCCTTTTCCCCGAGCCAAGTCCTTTATAACTATATGACCTGGTTATTTTATCAGAAGCTGGAACCCAAGGATCTTTTTATACCCTAGTAGAACAAGGGTATAAAAACTGCTGAAACCTCCACCTCTATTCATGACATTATGTCCAGGCACATAGACCATATCACCATTTTCGCCAGTACCTATGCAAGTACATTTTATGCCACCACTCCAGTCAACACCAGAAATAAACTACCTTTTTAATGGCACCTTTATGCATAAACAAGGACAAAAATGATTTGTCAAAGGTTGATAGATAAATTGGTTTGAGTTGATAGGAAGACAATAGTAGCTCAAATAGCCACTGCTTACAACCAAAATATGCAGAATTTTCAAACGCACAAAATGTTGGGCCTTCAAGCAAAAAGGCCAATTTGTCGTCCAGGTTCTGGTTACTGAAGCTATAGTTCACACAGATGGGTTTATAATGGAGAATAACATATTTAAAATGCTGAGATGGTTTTCTCTTTAGCTGTGACATTCAGATGAAATTGAAATGAAAGCACGGATCCATTCTGGTTAATATCAATCGCTTGTACCATATTTGTTGGTACACTCTGAAAGGAAACAGATCATTGATTAAGCCCCTCAGCTTACCTGAGTATTGTTGCTGACCCTGTCAGTCCCTTTTCCTCAAGCCATCAGTGGCTACTTCTAACAGGATAACACTGTCTCACAAAATGTGTGTGATCTCTAGCTGGTTTATTAAAAAGGATGACTTCATTTTCCCAAGTGATCTTCAAAATCACCAGATCTCAGTCCAATAAAGCATCTTTTAATTCTTACAAATATGTAGCCACTGTGGGATACTGTAGTGTGGTCAAATTCATCAAACTCTGAAGAGTGTTCCTGACTCCTCTTTTCATTCACAGTACATTAGGCCATGATACAAAGAGTACAACTAAGCAGAGCTTATCTGCAGGGGATTCTTAAGCATGGTTAACATGTACTGTAAGATTCCACCAAGCTAAAGAGGAAGACAGAGAGTAGCAAGTGAGCAGGGACATAAATCGTCGTAAAAGATTACGCACTTGTGGACGACAGCCAGGCAGCTTATCTTGGCTTGAACACGCTGTTTCAGGCTCCGATCCAGAGATGATCTGGAAGCTTTTCATTTCACAATTTGCAGGAAGGATTTTGTTTTGAAACATCTTTATTTTGTCTTTGTTTCCTCCCTGTTTTAATAATCAGGTCATTCAGTAAAGAAGCACCCATGGGCTCTGTTTCCACAGCGCTCCTTACTTTAAATATCTCTCTGCCTCTGGGAGTTTTTCTTCCTTTCATGTCCTCCAGTGTTCACATTCAGCACTTAATTATTCTTTCCTTAAAAAATTTCACAAGCTTAAATTAAGATGCTTGCTACGTGTTCTTTTTCTTGCATATGTTTTAGAATATGTGACTGACAACACTTAGCATATATTGGTTCCCCTTATTGTATTAATCAGAATCATATGTTGTACTATCTGAATAAGTAAAACTACATGAAATTGTTGAAATTAGGCATTTTTTAAAGGTTATAGACTAACTCCTTCCATATTCATTGTTTCCATGTTTCCATTGATTGTTTTAGAGGGATACTGTGTAAGAATAACTGTCATGTATTGGTGAAATGGGGTATTTTACTCAAACAAAAATGATACCCCAGCATGTCATTGCCTCAAACACATATAATGGTAGCCGCCATATGTCAAAAAACCTCGACAAAGCAGATGTAACCATTACAGCTCAGCAGTAGAGGTGGTCAGTAGCATCAAATTCCTGGGGGTGCACATCACAGACAACCTCACCTGGACTGTAAACACCACCTCACTGATCAAAAGAGCACAAAAGCACTTGTACTTCCTGAGGAGGATGAGGAGAACCCACCTGCCCCCACCCATCCTCACCACCTTCTACAGAAGCACCATACAGGGCGTTCTGACCAGCTGTCTCACCGTGTGGTGTGGAGGCTGCAGTGCCTCAGACTGGAAGAAGGTGAGGAGAATAGTGAAAACTGCAGTGAGGATCATCTGCACTCATTTCATCCCAGCGCTGCGTGTTCCAAGCCCGTAACATCATCAACGACCCCTCACACCCCCACCGTGGACTGTTCTCCCTGCTGCCCTCTTGGAAGAGGCTTCAAAGCATTCAATGAGGTCCAGTAGATTCTGCAACAGCTTCTTCTCCACTGCCTTTAGACAGCTGAATTTTGAATAAAACAGAAGAAAAAACAAAAAAAAAATGTAAATCATATCTCAGTCTTCTGTTTACATTTGATCACCATGTTTACATTTTAATACTGCTGGACTTTAAGGAATGGAAATGTCTTGAGAGCTGTACCTAGTTAAATTTCGTTTTGTATACACCCTGTGTTAAAATGACAATAAGGTTTGTCTAAGTCAGTCTAAGTCATGTCATCCAGTATTTGATCAAGTTTTAACTTAGGTGAAGAGGTCTATGATTTCTTAAATGTTGGAAATTGGATTGCCTTATTAAAAAAAAGCCATGCTTCAATGCAACATTGAAAGTTACTAAACCCACATAAACCTACAATTCTGTACCAAAAAGATTGGTATATGTTTACAGGATCGACTGTTATGCATTATATGGTAACAAGCAACACTGTCTAACTAAACCGAATGGAAAAAGTTAGCTTTATGCTGATTTAGGCTGTACAGTTCACCAACGTTTCAAGGAGAACTATGGTAACTTCAACTCTTAGTTTCACCTGTTTAATTTCATTAAAAATCTTCTTTAAGGAACCTTTGGCTGATTATTAATCGATTAATCGAAAAAATAAACAACACAATAATCGGTTTACAAACACATTCTTATTGTGCCCGTACTATTATATCTTTTGCCAGCGACTGTCATGTCTCTTTGCGAATGGGTGCCCAGCCTTAACCAATATAAATTTCTTCACTGATGAATATCTATCTGATTAGTATTAGAGGTAACAATACAGCAATAGTAACACATGTAAATTCAGTCATCGAGTTTAGGCAGTAAAAACTGAAATTGTTAAACAATTTTTTTTAAGGAAGCCAGTAAATATTCAATCTAACTGAGAATTGGACAAAATGTAGCTCCTACCTCCTGTTCTTAGCTCCTATCTCCTCACTTTTCGCAGGGTCAACTGCAAGAACTCTATTCAGGGTGGAAAAAAACACCAGGAAAGCCATGCTGAATCCCTACGGCCTCCATTCTTACAGAAAACAACATACATGAAAATTAAAACCAAAACTACAGAATTCTACGCAAATTATAATAAAAAAACCAAAGTTGTACAAATCTAGTGAATGACTGAAGCCAAGGGCGTAGGTTTGATCTCAACTTTAGTAGGGACTCTATTGGTCTTAAGTTGAATTGGTCTGATGTCATTGGTCCTACTCATTATGCATGCTCTTATTTTTTTTACTGCTTGAAGTGAGCATCAGGGCGCATTTCGCTTAGAGAAAACAGCATTTTTGCTACATTTACACAAATTTTATAAGCACTACACACACAATATGTTTTTTATCAATGTTTGAAGCATCAGTGGCTCAGAATAATGTAAAATTGGGACAACTTAACACTTTGAAAAGCATTACATTTGAATTTACCAGTGACTAAGACCGAAGGTAAATATTTGCCTTTTTAACAAAATATAGTCTAAATATGTCTGTTGTATGTGTATTTATCCGGTGTTTTCTCTTGAAGAATTGTGCAGCGGCAAACAGAGGTAAAACCACTCTTATTTTTATATCTGATATGGTGATATTCTCTCTCTTGTAAAACAAAGCAAAATAACATATTCAAGGGACTGCAGATAGATTTATTGTATTTGCATGGGCACGGGAACTATAAGAGGATCTGACACTGAACATTTAAAATATTAACTTCAATAAACAAGTTGTGAGAAAAGAAGCGACTGCTGCAACAACACTGTATTGTAAATTATAAGCATGTTATTCACATAGAATTATTGGTAGGGACAAGTAGGTCGGGCCAAAATTTTGGTAGGGACATGTCCCTATGGTCCCTATGCAAACCTACGCCCATGGCTGAAACTCTCCTTTATGAAACATATATGTCACACAGAGAACATGTGAAATCAGTGTATTTATGTAAACTCTGTACGGTGGACTGTGCTTCTACAGCCTCTCATGCAAAGGATTGTGGGGAACCATATAGGTCCTACTCGCCAGATAGGAACATGAGTAAGTATCTATCCTAAATGAGCTCTATTCCTTCTTTCTTCCTTAATGCCAGCACTATTCAGATTGCAATTATCATGACGACCGCTAACGCCCTGCCGCGTTGGGTTAATATTCTGACCGATTAGCCCGATCCCGACCCCCAAATCGCTGATAGGAGGTGGTAACCCTCCAGTGATCCTAGAGTCTAAACACAAACTGTGAATAAAATATAAAAGAGCAAATGTTAGATGACAAAATAAAGAACTATAAAAGGAAAAAAAAAGACTTTTGTTTTGGTTAAAGTTAGTGCTGGTTTACTATCGGGTATTTAAACAGAGTAAAAAGGCTTTATATAACGGGTGACCAAACTGTGATCCATGAGCCATTATTAGGGCTTTGTCAGAATGTCTGCCCTAATTACTTCACAGGCCACTACATGGGGATTACGCCATTTTAAATGAGTGTCCAAACATCGAGTGGATAAAAAAATAGAGGACTTGAAATTTCCCACAATTCACCTTGAAAAGTAGTGATCATATATGGTCACTAGAGGAGCAGGTATATCCCAGAATGGGATATACTTGTTGTTACAGCAGCCCATTGTCGCCATAGGCTGTCGCTACCCGACAGCGGCAACAAAACAAAAAAAGGTGGGACAGGCACCATGAAGAGGAGGAGGAATTACGTGACCAACGTGGAGTGAAAAGTAGTGATCATCTGTCCGACCGGTCAGTTAGCTGAGTTCACTATAAAGTCCACTGTATATCGTGATTGAGGGATTAGCACTGAAACCCACTTAGAAAGGGGATTGGTGCAGATAATATATTTTTGTTAATTTTTTATCCTTTTTTATGCATAGTCTTTAACTAAGTTTCTTAAATGGAAAATATACAATATAACACGAAGTACCAACTTTATACTGTATCAGCCATATATTACATCATAATCTCACAATAAACAGGAGTGCAGATATTAATTTGTTTGGAAAGCAGCTGTTTATAAAGCTGGCTAATTCCAGTAGGTGTTTTAAAAGGAAGACTGAACCCAATTACAATCCTGTTGCTGAACACTGAATAATAATCTTTTCTTAGTCAAGAAAATAAAAACTAATTCCAAAAAATAAAAATTAGAAAACTGTATGAAATCTTTTTGTAACCAATAATAATCTCTCGAACTTACAGATTTTTATGTTTTGGACCTACAAGGATATTTTTCTCAACTTCTCATCTGCTCAGAATATTCTTTTTTTTTTTTTGTAGATTGTTAAGCACAATGATTCATACTGTTTAATGTTTAAAGCTTGTTTTTTTCCCTTTTTAAAAAAAAAGAAATCTATTTTTGTAGCTTGAAAATAGTTTCAACCTGACAGTTAATGCCCCTCAAGGCAAAAAGTTTGAGAACTACTGCTTTATATGTTCTGTCCTTAACCAGCGTTTCAGGAAGATAAATAATAGTGCACCACTTTCTACTTTTATTCAAAATAAATAATCCTCAGCTACCACTAACCCAACCACCAAATGCAAACAATTCAACAGTCTAAAAGTTAAAGAATAGCATTTGCATAAACTGCTTTAAAGTTTTTCAGATTAGAGCTGTTTGGAGACGCTTTGTTCCTGCACTGCCAAAAATTTAAATCTAAATAAGTAATTTCTTCTTAAAATAAGTTAATTTGTACTCGGATTGACAAGGTAAGTTAGAATCTTTTTTTAGGGGTAAACATACTCATTCCATTGACAAATCATCTTATCTACCTGCTAAAATTAAGGGTAAATACATTTAGTTTAAGACGTTTTTTATTGTTTCTAGATCATTTTTGCAGTGGTGCCTCTAAGTTTATCTGTCTGCTTCAGCTAATCCTAGACTATATGTATTACTTAACTGGATATCTTTATAAATGCTATTATTGTGTACATATTAACAAAAGAGACTGTTAATTATCATATAAACATTTTTTTTCATGGCTTAGTTCAAACCTAAAGCCACAGTAAATTGAAAATTAAAAAAAAATCTACATTGAAAAGAAAAGAAAAACACATTTTCTAAGAGTTAAAAGTTTCATAAGCCAACCTTTGGTTGATCTAATTCAGAGGTAGTCAAGTTAATCTTAACTGCTTTTTGAATTTAAAAAAGTCACATGCAATACAATTCTAACAATCCCTTTAAGATTATGTGCTGGAAGACTTGAATTTTTGGGCATTTCACTCCAAAATTGATAATAACAACACAGTCAAAATCAGTTTCCATCACTTTTACTTCAATAGGTGCAGCTTTAATCTCAGGGGGGAAAACCTCAGTAGTAGTGTTAACTGTGAGTTACATAGAATAGCGTTTAAACGGTGCTACATGCTGTTAAATGGAAAGTTACAGGATCAGATCTACTGTTTACATGTATGAGGATAAATATATTTGGTGCAGTGCAGGTAGAGTCCCAGTGGTCTCCTACAGTCATTCGTTCTGTGACTCAGCCCAGGATGATTGGCCCACCGTCACAGATGTCAAAGTGAGAGACACGTTGAAGAGAGCACATATTTTCAGACAGACTTTAGCAGGGTTTGTTTGGATGAGTTAGCGAGTAGGATCTCCACATAAACCCTAAGGTCCAGTTATTCACCAGAGACGAGCCTTTGGGTTTTTCCAGCCATGTCATGAGATTGATTCGAAATGATACTTGGAGAACTTACCATTCTCCCCACCTCTACTACCCCTCCTTGTTGCCGTGGCAATTCTGTTTTGCAGCCATTTGTAGTCACCTTGTTATTCTGCGGCGTGCTTTGTCACACGAAGGATGAGCTTTGTTAAAGGACAGCTGGGTTAAAGTACCACGAAGCATGGTTTGTGTTTTCTTTTTCACACATGCAGCGCTTCTGTAGAGGCAGGAATGGGCTCCCTCACTTGTGGCTGCATTTGACTCATCGTACTGCAGTCAAGAGGTCAACAGGTACTTGTGCTCGTTCATCTGCTGGGTTTCTGCTTCGCTCTGCACCAACACAGGCAGCCTCTCTGGGTTTGAAGGGACGCCGCAGGCTCGGTAAACAACCAGGCAGAGCAGAAGGAGGAGGACGGCAACAACTGTGTTGCAGGCAATGGCCACCAAGGCGGCTGTGGACAGTCCTGTGGAGTTCTCTACAGCTTCCATTATGAACACTGAGCTGCAGAGAATAGGTTGCAAGGAATTAAATCTGCAGGATTAAATATGCTCATTGCAACAGATGGACTGAAACCATTCCTACTGTCCCACATTTAGATGGATCCAATGAGATGGTATGGATGGATCACAGATTAAAGCACTGATATTTAATCTTTATACAGATATAAAATCGATTATAATTGCTCATGCTGAGCTCGTTCAGTTAGAACAGACTTATGAGGAGCAGAGAGAATTTGCCCACATGTTCCCCAACAGAAGTGAAAGCTGGCTCTGTTTATCTTTGTAGATCCTTTATGATGAGATCAGCAAGTCATCAGAAATTAGCATTAATTAAGAGACTCCAGTAGATTTCAGTGAAGGCAGTCAGCGTCTGTAGGAAAGAAGCAAACAATATAAATTAAATAAATATTTTACATCAAAAGAAAAAAAAAAGTATTGCTTGGCCAATGAGCCTTTCAGCCTGGATTGACTGGATTTAGTCTCTATTTCGTCTTCGATTTTTCAGTATAAACAAAAACTATTTTATCAACAATCATTACTTCACTTATTTTTTCCAGAGAAGGTAAGAAAGCACAGTACTTTGAAACAGTATATATATATATATATATATACAGTATATATAAGGTTTAATTTTTGTTTTATCAGCATTTATTTGACAGTGACAAGAGAAACGTGTCTTTCAGATATTTTTTCCCATGCTTTTCAAAATATAAATTTAATTAAAAAAAAACAACAAAAACAATTGATAATCATTAGTTAATTGGATAAAAACTACAAAGTACTCCATTAAATGACATAGACAGCCTTAAACAAAATAAAACCAATCAGTCCAATTGTTTCATAATTGGAATCAGGTTAAATTACTTTCATTGGCTTTGTTTTTAAAGACTAAGAATCAGTTCAGGATCTGGTAGCCTGCAATGTAATGTAGCGACTATTTTTTTTCCATTATAATCCCTTAAATTAAAAAAATGTAATTTTAAAACAGAAACATTTCAGATTATTTCACTCTGACTGGAGTCTAAACTAAATTAACTAAATTAGATAATAAGTGTCGATATTAAACTGGATATTATATTTTATTTTTTGGCCCACACTTTACACTGAAAAGGGACAAAACAGGCCTTTATTTTCAAGTTTGCACATCTAATTTCAAATCGTAGAAAATTTGCTTCAAGCTTTAAATACAACTCATGTAAAGCTTTTGTATATGATGAGACAAGAATAAATAAACTGGCCTTGATTGTTGGTTGCTTGTAGTAACAAAGCCACATGCAGCAGACGCTGGCTATGCTTCCCTATCAATTTAAAGTGGAGTGCATTTTCAAAACCCAATCAAGCACTGTTTGCTTAGTGCAATCACATCAGGAATCCCAAACGAGCTTCTTTATTTTCACATGTATGTCTCTGCATGTTCCACAAAACAACCTGCTTTCTGCTGATGAGGACTGTGTCTGACGCACTGCTGCAGCTGTGGGTGCAAACATCTCTCGCACAGTGAGGCTTTGTGTTTATGTCAAAGAACAGCAAGGGACATCCTGAAAGAAATGAATGTCATTTTATCTTTTTTTTTAGTTAATATATTGGTAAATGAGGAATAAAAGAGCAAAAAAACTATGCTGAGCTGAACATAAACTTTATTCTCTGCGTAAATCTGATCAGGAACTGTCATCATTTTAAAGCTCATATTATTCGGAATTTTTTTATGCATGGTCACACCAAAACTAATATTAATTACCTTAAAATCACTTGAATCTTTCCAATATTTTATAATTTTTTTATGTAGTGGATTACATGTAAGTTATAGGTCTGAGCTTAAAAGTACTTCACCGTCCCAGAATAACACCCAAAGATGAAATGATCAGTTCTAAGATTGCATTGCTAATCTGAGCTGCAGAGATAACAGGTGGATCTGATAAAGTCACTGAATGATTGAAGCTGGACTGGAGGAGCTTCAAGCCCTCACTTTTAAAGGAAGGTTCTTAATATTACCTGCTATAGTTCTAAGCAGAGCTTGCTTTTAACAACAGTGCATGCCACTTAGGATAATGAGACTTTCATATTCTGTTTAGTCAAACTGCACTGCTATCTAATACAGTCTTTTTATTTGAATATCACTTACCAGAAGGAGCAGACCACCAGTTCAGCCTTTAAAGAAATATCCCACAGTCCACTTCTCTTCACGTGGAGAGCATCTCCATCTCTAGTTGCCTACCACACTCCTCCTCCTTTCTCATCTCTGCCCCTTCCTTTGCTTCCCCATCTGCTCCGAAACACTATACACATGATGAAGCAGGACCGCACAGTGGCAGCACAAGAGCTTTCCAATAAACAGAGATGCAGAGAGATGGAGAGAGAAAGAGAGGGAGAGAGGAAGAGGAGGGAGCTGTGCATGTGGATGTCAGCGGTGATATCAAGCGTGCGGGAGAGGAGAACGCCTTGGATGTAATTACACAGGTCTCCTGCTGCAAATGGAGGGAAGAGATGGGGAGGGTGTTATGATGGAAAACAAACAGAGCTGGATGTTGAACCAAACAATGGCTTATGCCTTGCACAGCAGTGTAGACAGTGGATGAAACATTTATTTCAAAGGTTTGGTTGAACCCTGGAAACAGAAGGAAATCACACTCAACAACTATGAGAAGAACCTTAGTGAAGTTTCAGTCTGTGGTGCTTTTAACCAAAAGCAAATCTCCACAGTTACTGGAAACTTCATCAGATTCCTGTGTGGTAGCTATGTCTGTTCTAATCTGTTGTTCTGCCCTGTCTCCTTAAAAAGCATGAACTCCATTAATTATTGTTTCTATCAGTACCTTTTTTTTCTTGGATAAAGAAAATGAACCCAACATGCGCTTAGTTAGGAGTAAGGCCAAATTTACAGCTTCTGATACTACACTGCAAAAAAATGAAATCTAAGTTAAGTAATTTAAAGTAAGTAGTATTTAAAATAAGAGCTTTTTTTTCTCTTCAATCGAGCAGGTAAATCAGAAACTGTGCCAATGAAATACAATAATTTACATTAAAAAAATGAAAAAAAAAAAACTGCAGTCTCCTATTTCAACTAATTAATTATTTCTTTAATAATTAATTCTAATTATCTTAATTTAAGGGTAAAATGCTCATTCCACTTGCAGATTATCTTATTTACCTACTCAAATTACATTTATTTTAAGTATTTTGTACTCATATTTAGATCGTTTTTGCAGTGCACTTACTATACAGTGCAAAAAAGATCCAGAAATATGTAAAACATTCTTAAATTAATTGTATTTACCCTTAATTTAAGTAGGAAAATAAGATAATTTGCCAATAGAATTTGTATTTTTATTCCTAAAATAAGATAATTAGATAATATGCACTGATATGCTGGAATTGAAATAAGACAATTTTTTTTCCTATTTTAAATGTCAATTTTCTTGTTCCATTGGCAAAGTGTCTTACTTACCTGCTCAATTAACCTCTTAAAACCCACCGGGTTTCCACCGGACATGATGTAGAACAAATATAATACAATGAAACCTGCTTTTTCTTAGGAATGTCTTTATTACTGCTGTTCAAAAAAGACCTATCATTTTCGAGAATATAAAACAACAACTTTGAGTCATGTTTGAACTGGTGCATACTTACCCAATTTTGATTTATAAATTTTAGAAACTAGATGGTGTTAGCTTTCAAATAATGATTGCACATGTAATTTGGGTTTACAGTTCAGGTAAGTTATTTGCTTTTCCACTTGGGTATAGAAAATAGGCTAGGATTACCCGAAATGAGGTGGATGTTAAGAGGTTAAAGAAAAAAAAAACCACTTATTTTAAGAGAAAAATTACTTATTTAGATTTCTATTTTTTGCAGTGTGTGCAGTACAGAAACAGGTACCCTCTTTCAATAGTTCAGATGTTTCTCAAATAACATTATTAAAACACTTTTTTAATAAAAAAAATAAATCCCAGCAGACAGGTCAGGAAGAAAGTTTTAGAGAAGTCATATTTCAGTTTTTAAATCACACATTCAAAGAATTGTGATATCTTCAAAAATTTTCCAAGAAGAAAAGCCATTGTTGAACAAAAGCCATACATCGTTTTCTTCAGTGAAATGTGGAAGTCTCTGATCCGATAAAGCTAATATGAAACCTTTTCTTTTCAATACAAATCACTTGGTCTGGGGCTGAGTAAGGCTTCACAATACCATCCACTCTGTAGATAGAGGTCAGCCTTTCAGCAGGACTACAACCCTTAATGTTCAATCAGGGCTGCAACAAAATGGTTTAGATAAAAGCTGAATAATTTCGAATTCATGGGATTCATCCTGGGATAGCTAGATTTGTAGGCCGATTACATCATAGGGTGGCACCGAGGTCTGGTCGTATTCCAAGACTCTTCATCATGCAGCTGACATATGTAGCCTTGGATATCCCAGGATTCATTGCGAGACCATGTAAGCCAGCTGCTCCGTGATCAGAGGAAAAGGGTACAGTGGTTTATATTGGAAGTGCAGTTTATTATAACACAAGTATGTGAAAAGTTTCATCTGAAATGAACAAAAAATGTTTTTTTGATGATTATTCAGTCAGAAATGTGGAGGGCAGTGGCGGCCGGCCCATAGGGGCCGCTGGGGCACCGCCCTCCCTGATAAGAAGAGAGAAACTTAAAATATATTTTTACAAATTAAATCATAAATGTTATGCTGCGTTCACACCGGGGGCAGCAAAAGCAGCAAAATCGCGTCTGCTGCTTCATTTTTGCTGCTTGTACCAGTNATGCAGCTGACATATGTAGCCTTGGATATCCCAGGATTCATTGCGAGACCATGTAAGGAAGCTGCTCCATGATCAGAGGAAAAGGGTACAGTGGTTTATATTGGAAGTGCAGTTTATTATAACACAAGTATGTGAAAAGTTCCATCTGAAATGAACAAAAAAAATTTTTTTTTAATGATTATTCAGTCAGATATGTGGAGGGCAGTGGCAGCCGGCCCATAGGGGCCGCTGGGGCACCGCCCTCCCTGATAAGAAGAGAGAAACTTAAAATATATTTTTACAAATTAACTCATAAATGTTAGTTTTACTCTCTAGAGTGGGTACCTATAAGCAAAACAAAATATATAAACTACATTTCCGTACCTACTGTCATTAATTTGTGGATTTCCACAGACAGACTCCTACCGTCTCTGTCTTGGGGCTCTGATTAGACTGCCCCACATGTGCAGAGAATCTGCCAATCATGTACTATTGCTAGGTGAATTTAATAATTTAATGGCCAGTCAGCGTCTCAGAATTTTATGGTCTTGGGGCGCTGAAAATACTGCCCTTTAACAGGCTTCTGCACCCAATGCGCAGGTGCAGACAATTAGAGGGATAATGGCGAATGTAACGAGCAAGATACAGCTTCCACCAAATTTGGTGAGATCCTTATTTATCTACCCGTTAGCCAGAAGAACATCCCTGTTGTAGGATATGTGAAAATTTCATGTCATGGTTATTGTGACTATGACGAATCCACCTCGTCACTTAAACATTCCTATTATACTGTGCTTGTGAGGATCAATACACTCGCGCTGAGCCCTAAATTAGCGGTCCATTAACTTAAAACACACAAGCTGTTCCTGGTTACCTGCTGGCGTATTGAGGGTGCACACTTAATATTTCAGTGGGGTTTTATTCCACTCTATATTCTCATGAGTGTAGTCTTTGTTCACTTTACAATAAAAAAAAAGAAAAAAAATTAAAAAGAAACAGTTTTGAAAAGTTCGGTATTCATTCTTTTCCTGCTATGTGTGTCGTCTCTCACGGTTGCTAAGCGACAGATTGTATGTGCGGGGAAAGCTGCGGAAGGCTGGACCAGTTTGAATTCACAGCCAAATCTCTTCTGCTCTCCTTATTTTCATGGACCTTGAAGGATCCAGTCCAGATAGACCACCTTCTTGGAGGATGCAGCCTTTAAAATCAAACACAACCCATATGTCAACATGGCCTAGTCAAAGTCCCGATACATATAAATGCAACTGAGAATATTCGGCAAAAATGACTTTTATAGATCGTCTCCATTATGCAAAGAGAAATGGATAAAAGTATTCATCCCTGGAAGTGGGAAGTAAAAGAAACTTATTTTAAAAGTGGAATCTATCTGGTATTGATTTTTGAATCCAAATGTACATCATAGTCTTTATTGGTTATTAACTGAATTGTGAAGTACTTGTAACATTTGGCTTAGGGGAACCTTGATATTCAAGCTAAACATGGTGTTGTGCTTTTAAAAAGCTTAATAAATACATAAACAGAATCCTGGTGCACGGAGGTAATGTCCAGAGAGGAGCAGAAGGCAGCACATGTAGACAGACCAGAGGATGGATGAACAGGTACAAATGCAAAAGCAAGAACAGTAGCTAAAAAAACATCCAGGTTGGTTCAGGTCCAGCCAGCAAGAGACTGGGGCAGCAAAATGGGTACAGTAAATGCGTTTGGTTGAGGTGCTGCTGAGAGCAGGTGTAGGAGAGGAAGCTGATTGCTGCAGAGCAGGATCAGTGAGAAGGCCCGTCAGCCAAAACACTACTGAAGCAGGTTGCATTACAGTACTTTGAAACACACATGCAGAGGGGAGAAAGAAAAACCTGTTCAGGTAACGTTTCTGTCCTCAGTTTAACTGAAACAATCACTTTTAAATCTTGCAGGAGTTATTACTTAATGTAAGATGTTTCTGTTGTTTGTAATGCAAACTGGCAATGATTATTGTGAAATAAGGTGTGGCATTCTAGGAAAAGGAAATATTTATCTCTGATTTAGTTGGAGCAGAACAAAATTAGCAACTGTTGAGATAGTTTTCCTTTTTAGTGAAAAGAAAGAGATTAGTCTTCAATATATATTAAAAAAAATCCTATAAGGAGATAAAACACAGCCAACTACAGCTGGCCGTTCTGTGCAAATCATCCCAGGCCAACTGGCTTAAATCACGACTTCTATTTGCTCCATGTCTCTATTTACAGAGCTGAGATTGAAATTTGTGTTTCACCTGGAAACCAAAAGCAGCAATAGAACCTTTAGCTTGAAGCCCCTCTAGAGGCCAAATATATTACTTCACCATAGCAAGACTTCAGTTTGAGGGTTTAAATTTAAGCTGGAGCTGGTGTAGAATCAAACTATATATGTAAAAAAAAAAAAAAAAAGTTACTGAGGTCAGTTTTTCTCTTTTTTTTATTACATGCAAAACATGCACATGGAAAATAGATAGTAATTGAATAACAATAAATTCAATAAAATAACAAAGAACAGGGAAAAAATCCAACAAGTTGAATTGAAAATCTTATAAATGTAAATACTTTGTTTTGAAACTCTGAAGTATCTGTTTTTATATTTATTGCATAATCTGTGTTCTGATCACTTCCCCCTTTTCCTTTGAGCCCTTTATCACACTAATGTATGCAGGTGGTGAGTTAAAAACTCCAATGAATGGATTATATATCTTATTGGATTATTACTTATTGGATATTGTGTGTTATTGAATTAATGTGCAAAATGCATATTCTGTTGTTCCTGACAAACGTGGTGTGTTTATACAGGCACTTTTCCCCCACTCAATGGGTGAATGTGCTATGGAGTAAGCCATGGTTTATTCAAAGAAAGAAAAGAAAATAAATCTTATCAAACTGTGCATTTGTATCTGATATCAGCTCACGGTAACAAGCCGACTGAGCACGCTCAGATCAATGAGCTTACTGCCACAGATCAAGCTTATTTAATCCATTACCCATCACTAAGAGACTCAGGAGCCATTTTGATTAATGCAAAAGACAGAGTTTAATGAGAAAAATAAAATAGGTATGCTGCATGCACTGGAGAGGTCTAAAGTTAGTTTGTTTTGTTTTTTTATACTGTATCAGCTTAAGATATCTAAATTCCCTCAAACCTGCTAATGAATTAGATTTTAGCATGATGCACAATTGAAACAGCATCTGCTGATGAGATTCAAAAGCTTTCATTGTGCAGGAAAGTCTGTGACAGGCCCTGTTATCACTTCGCTGCGGCTATTCTCTCCCCATATAGGAGTCTAGCAAATCTTTGAAGTGTGTTTGGGCTCCTTCTGAATCCATCTGCAGAGTGATGCAAACCATCAGAGCGTTGCATGTCTGAAAGGTAAAGGGCTTCTTATTCTCTATAGTAGCAAAAGAAACGCCACAGTACCATATTGTTATCTCCCTATTTCTTTTACTTCCATCTTTTGTTTCTGTGCCATTAAAATCTCAGTAAATCCAATATTTTTCATGACATCTAAACATGAGAGCATCCCCAGTAGTTCCTCTCTAGAGAAGTCATTATCACTGACATGTCTGGACACATCTCAACTGTGTGGTCTTTGAATAGTTTTATCTATTTTTTTCTTATTAAATAAGATTTCAGCTTGTCTGCTGCGCTTGTAAATCTTTATATGATAAATGCCAGCAGTCATTAGTATTCTGAGTTACCATGAGACACGTAACAAGATATACAGGGCATCTATAATTTTCTATTGCATGAGGCAAAAGTCATGACCCAGTTTCGTACCACATGTGTGTTTTCAAAGGGCACCCCTGTCACACTGAAGACAAATGGCTGCGAGTCAGAGGGGGGACCTCTACAAGGCTCTATTGGGGGAGAAAATGACTTTTTTGTTTTGGTCACAGCTTGTAGTTTGCATGCATTAATTCATGCTTGATCGTTACCTACATCAACAGCTTTGCAAATTTTTACCCTCCAGCTTAACAAGATAATCAATGTCAGCAGACAGCATCATATCAGTACTTTGCAGAAGTATTCATACTGTTGCACTGCAAAATCGATCTAGAAATGAGCAAAAATATCTTAAATTAAGTGTATTTACCATTACTTTGGTTAGGTAAATAAGAAGATTTACCAATGGAATGAGTATTTTTACTCTTAAAATAAGATAATTACATAATATGCACTTGAAATGAGACAAGGAAATTGTTTGTTCTTATTTTAAATTTAAATTGTCTTGTTCCATTGGCAAAGTGTCTCACTTACCTTCTCAACTCAAGAAAAAATACACTTTATTGTAATAAAAAAATGAAATATTTAGATCTCAATTTTTTTGCAGTGTGGTCACCATTTTATTTAGCTAACAATTACTCCCACTTTACAATTATAATTTACTTCCAGTAAATTACTATGAAGAATTTTGTTCAACATGACAAACTGGGTAGGAGAAAGGGTGTGAATACTTTTGCAAGCACTGTACTTGTATGTTAGCTGAGAAAAGATGGATTTATCTGAACTGAGACCTAAAGGTCAGTAAGGCTGGAAAAGGGTAGGGACTTTAATGTGTCATCAGACGGGGAAAAATCGTCTGAGTTTAATGATTAAATTGGCTCTCATGCTGTTTGTCAGCAGCACCACTGATTAGTTAATCAGTGAAACTGGCCTCTGCGATTGCTAATGAATAGTAGTTCATGTTAGACTCTTTATGAAAGCATCATTAACTGCCGTATTAATCCAATGAAATCCTAAATGATTGAGCTTAATGTGAAGAGGAGAATTGTTCTGGAAGCAAAAACAAGTATGGGATGCCAGATCAGTGGAAAATGATGGGACCTGCTATGGCCTGAATCTTTGTGTTTTGAAGACGCAGCAAAGGGAAAATTAGAGTAATGCTGTTGGTTGCCGCTAAGAAGAGAGAGCTGCTGTTGGAGATACAATAAAAAGGATATTTATCCAGATTTAGTGCTGTAGATTTCAGTATTAATACGTCTCATAGATTCTGTATGTACATAATGAGTTATCTAATGTTATCCATAATACCATTGACCCCCACTATCTTTATGCTCTCTAAGGGTAGAATAAACAAGGAAAGGAAAACTTTGATATATCTATTGGCTGTTTTATCAACAACAAAATGTAGAACAACTCAACATGAATCTTAGATTGTTCAAACTTCAATTAATAATTATATAAGGCTATTATAAAGCCTTATAGTAGCGTGCATCAAAATAATAATCCAATTCCCGGTTTTTAGCATTTTGTCAGTTTACAGAAAACAACCTGATATATTTTGGTTTGAAGGCATAATGCAGCCACCACCATGTTTCAGCATAATGGTTAGTTTAGGGTGATGTGCAGTTTAGGTCAGTTCTTTGCCTTGGAGAGGGTTTTGCTGTAGGTTCTGTCTTACTAGAACAAACTCTTCAACATGCTCATATTATCAACTCTAAAGGGCTTATTTTATTCTTAAGATTTCCTCTCTCCACCGTATCATGGGATTTGAGATCAGATCTGTAAAGTATACAATCAGTAGTTGGATCTTTCTGAGGGCCCTTCCTATTTGTTGAATAGGAAGGGCCCTCAGAATGGAGACTTGAGGAACCCAGCATGTGATATTTCTGGTCTCTGGTTTAAAATTTCCTACTGACACGTAAGCCCCATTTACACTACCGAGATAACTGTTGAGTGTAAATGCATGCAAAACTGAACCGAACCGTGCTAAACTGGTACAAGTTAACATAAGGTCTCGGCGCAGTTCAGTTCTGGCTCGGTTCTCAGATAACAAATGGTACATGAGCAGACCATGTCATTTCCTTAGTCAGCCTCCGTTATCATGACATTTCAGACATTCATAAAAATACAAACTTCCTTACCGTGTCACACGGTTTCCAGTTATGTGATGAACCTCGACGTCTGTCGTTGTTTCCTGTGTCTGTGAGCCTGATTAGTCTAGTGCTAGCCATATCCACTTGTCAAAAGCCAACTCTGTCAAGTAAATTCACCAAAGGCTACCTTGTTCACCTGACTCTCCACAAACAACAAAATATCACAATTATAACCTTAACATAACTTCCTGAATGTTATGGTCGCCGCCATTTTGATTAGCTTAATTCCCTCCTTTAATCCTAGAGAGCAATAGTGCCATAGATTGTCACTAGGATGCGAGGAACCGTGCTGGCACTATATGTAAACAGTCGTTAGGAACCGAGCTTGCCACGGTTAACTGATCCACGCTCAGACTGAACTCGGCACGGATCGGTTTCAGAGGGGTAGTGTATATGGGGCAATAAAAATCCCTGTCCTTCTGGCAGGATTTAAAACAGTCCAGTGCAGTACATGAAAGGCTGACCCAGTTGACGACCTAATCAAGTTTGACACTCAAAATCAAGTGATCAACAGTATTAAACACTGTACTGAGATCCAATAATGCCAGCACTGTGGTTTTTCCACAGTCTGAACTTGCATGAATGTCATTGAACACNAAGTGATCAACAGTATTAAACACTGTACTGAGATCCAATAATGCCAGCACTGTGGTTTTTCCACAGTCTGAACTTGCATGAATGTCATTGAACACCTTAACCAGGGCTGTCTATGTACTTTGTTTGGCATGGAAACCTGATTGGAAAACATCAAAGAAGCTGGTCATTGTTATGAAGGCATGTAACTATTGGAACACAACTTATTCCAATAATCTTACTGATGAAGGGGAGGTCTGAGATGGGAAATGTAGTTCTGCAGGATCTATTTGTACATTGTTTGTTTTTTTCAACAATGGTTTGATAGTTTGGAGAAAACAAACAAAATAAGGGATATGTTTATTATTTTAGTCAAATCAGACTCTAAAACGGCTAAAACTTTCTTAATAAAACCCATGGGTAAAACATCTAGACAGCATGAAGTGGAGCTGAACTGCTGAACATTTTCTTCAAAACTTTTTCAGTTTATTTTGCAGAATTTAGGTACTGTATTTTCACGACTATAAGGTGCATATAAATGTCTTTTTTCCCTCAAAATGTGCGGCGCGCCCTATAGTGTGGTGCGCCCTATGTGTTGTTACTGCGGACGTTGTTGAGACCACCATGAGAACGTTAAATGGGGAAGTGTGGGCGTGGATTGTGTATAAAAGAACAGGTATGTGCTTTATGCAGAACATTGTTATCTTAACAACCCTGAAAATGGCAAAGAGACACACCTATGAAGCACAGTTTAAACTGAAGGCTGTCAGCTACGCAAAGGAACATGGAAATCGAGCAGCTGGATGGATGAGGAGATGATGAAAGAGTGGCTGAGGGAGATGTAGGTATGTAAGGAAACCAGGTGGTTTTTTCCACGCATCACCATCGCCGTTAATCTGTGACTCCATGCGTGCCCATCTCACAGCCGATGTGAAAAACAAGGTGAAACAAATGAACGCTGTGCTTGCTGTTATTCCGGGAGGTCTGACAAAGGAACTTCAACCGCTCGACATCGGTGTGAGTAGTAAGTAAGGCTGCGAGCGACGTGGGAGTGATGGATGAACGACGGAGACCACAGTTTCAGGAAAAGTGTAAGGCAGCGCCGGGCAAGTTACGCCACAGTTTGCGGATGGATTGTTAATGCTTGGGCTAACGTGTCTGCTGGCATTGTTGTTCGAGCTTTCGCAAAAGCCGGCATCATTTCCGAGGAGCCGCATGGCACGGAAAGTGACTCTGACAGCGAAGAAGGGGAAATTGGCATGTCTGATTTTGTGCAGCTGTTTAATTCAGAAGCAGAGGATGATGACTTTGATGGGTTTGATTAAGACTTTGTAATAAATACATGATTAAAGCACAAACATACTCAGGTTTGCTCCCGCTCTATTTTTAAATACGCAGTAGAGGTATTTAAAGGTAGTAGAGGACTTGTACCTGTATATAAAAAACGCGCCCTATAGTCCGGTGCGCCTTATGTGTGTGTTAAATACAGTAATGGCACACATAACTGAGACTGCGCCTTTTAGTACGGTGCGCCTTATGGTCGTGAAAAGACGGTAAATTAACAGTTTATTCTAACTGGAGACAGTATTGGTACTGGAGTTGGCCTTGATGTGCAGATCAGTCTCCTCCCAATGGTTACTCAAATTGTAAATTGAACAATTATCTCGGGAGATATTTCAAAGAAACTATCAACATCGGACTCAGCTTCCCTTTATATTGATCGTAAAAAAAGGAATGTAATGCTATGTTTGTATGTAACAACATATGTGTCATGATTTTATCTAAAGCTCGGACCCACATGCAGTGAAACCAAACAGAGAGACACGGATGAAAAGTTTGACAGATTTTATTGAAGCTGTTAAGTCCAGTGCAGAGTGTTTCTGAACTCTGCTCAGCCGGAACTGGAAGATGAAGGGAAGACAGACTATTAGATCAGGCTCAGTGGGAAATTTGATTCGTTGATTTGAAGCAGAGAATCTGGTTGTTGACTCACGTTTCCAGAGAAGTGAAGGATCCTTGACTCCAATCTGTGTGTTGGTTTTCCAGAGTTTGTCTGACTCGGTGGAGGGCGGAACAGGGTTTACCCAGAACTCGGACGGTGTAGGGCAAGGGTGTCAAACTGGTTCCAGAAAGGGGCTGCAGGTCTTCTTTCCAACCAAGCAATTGCACACCAGACTCCACTCATCTCATCAAGTCATCATGTTCAGATTGGACTCTGGAGTCTAGTGTGCAATTGCTTGGTTGGAGAGAAAACCTGCAGCCACATGGCCCTTTCTGGAACCAGGTTGACACCTGTGGTGTAGGGGAACGGAGACGCTGATTGCCACTCAGATTTCCTGCTGTACTTGAACGGGTCGTGGTGAAGATGATTCCCTTGCTCAGAGAGTAATTTCAACGTCCTCAAAGGAGACTGGATCCAAACCTTAGTTAAGACTCAATTGATCCTTCCTGGGAGAGGAGGTCCGAAAAGGTCCAGTTTGCAGGATGACTTCCTGCCGAGAGGCAAAGACAAAAACTAAGTTAAAACTCAGGGAGACAAGTGGCAATCAGCAGCTTAAGAGCACTCCGTTAATGAGGTAACCGCCAGCAGGTGTGTGAGGAGGCGAACCATAACCAGGCGCCTCCTGTTGGTGGAAGGGAGACACACACAAAAACAAACACACAGACAGGAGCCCTGACAATATGAGCTAAATCTGTAAACATTCACCTGGTTGCTTACAGACAGGTTGGTAGGTAAAGCGTTTATTTAGACATAAATACTATTAGAATATGTCCTTTAAATACAATAATGGAAACACTGTTCCACAATCAAAATCATTTGGGGCATTGGGAGAATGTTATCTCGTCCCACTGAATACATTTCATGTTCTTTACCTCCTGCATTCCCACCATTATCACGTTCCATTTATGCAGCTGCATGAACCTCCTGAATAGAAGGAATGTGTCATGAGATATGAGAATATGGAGACTGTGGCGCTAATGGAGTCAGCTTGTTAGAGAGGCCTATATCAGCGCTTGGTTTGACTCATGAATGTACAGTGAAAAGTGTTGCTAATAAAACACCAGCATGGCTACAGGTGATACCGTTTACCAAAGGGAGACATCAAATGCGTTTTGATGTAAGCATGTTAGAAGTAAAACTGACTGTAAAGCGCTCAGTTAATTGTATTTGTGTAATTTTTCCCCCTTCACTTTGTATGTCAATCAGTTTGCTGACACAAAAGTCTACCTTGATCCCTTGATAATCTGTCTAAATTCTTTCAAGTCGCCTAATCCCTGCACTCATTTTTCATCTCGTCCTCTTGAGTTTTGCTTTGGTGCGACATCAAAGAGGTTGCGCTACAACCGTGTTGCATTTCCTTTTCAACTGACAAGAGATAATAGAGCAAAGATTAGTGCTAAAACTGACTTGTCCAAGTGAATTACAATGTCTGCATCAAACCCATTCAGGGAGGAACTGCTTTGACTTCCACCTGCATGGGGGAGATATGGTTTCACAGAAGGGTTATTTTTTGTGTGTGTGTGTGTGTTTGTCTGTGTTGCATGTAGGTGTTATTTGTGTCATCAAGGGTGCTTGGGGCACCATTTTAGCTCAAGGAGGGCAATGAAACGCCTAAAAACAGCTGGAAAGTGTTGCTTTAAATAACAACAATGAGAAAACTGAAATGAGTCATGAGATGAAACAGACTCAGAGGATCACAGAGCTCTACAAACCTCATCTGAATCATCACTTTTATTTGTTCCTACCTTTTTCGGCTTCTTTTTCAGTCAGATTGAGGTAGGGCCAGTGTTGTTTGGCCGTGTGATGGAGTGGGCAGTCTGCAACATGGAGACAAATCTGCTATTTTTAGCCGGTAATATACTTTGATATATCCAGTGACAAGAAAGTATCTAAGGAAGGCAGTTTGCATTACAAGCTGGATGGAGGAAGGGAAGTGGAAGGGAAATATTTCAGACTGAGATTAGCCATTTATCTTACCGTAATCTCTTTACAAAGAAGTTAAAGTCTTTGTCTGCTCACAGAGTTTTTGTATTGCTGCTTTTTTGCTTAGATTACAGGAATAAATAGAAGAAAAAACAAATTCTTTAATGAAAGCCATCCAAACAAAGTGGCTCTAAATTAAGAAGTAAATGCCCCCTTTTTCTTTTTGAATTATAAATCATCTATGCAAGACAATTTTGTTGGGACTGCCAAGCTTATTTTCACTAAACACATCTATTTACAGCTAGCCTTATAAAGAAACCACTTGGATTGAAAGTGTTAAATAACATCTAATAGATGTAAAGCGCATTTAGAAAAACAAAGTCACTTTGCAGCAGTCTGTAATTCTTCTCCCTCCATTGTGTGATAGGCTGGTGCCTGTTCCATCACTGGAAGAACATAAAAACCCTACGCAGAAGACCCCAAGTTGTGATTTCAAGGCAGGACTTTCTATTTTATTAACTGAACAGTTGTACATCCTCCTATGTAGACCATAAGCATAAAAAAGACTAAACTTGAATAAAATGTATTAAATATCTTTTTTTCTGATTGTCTTATCAATACTGTCTATTTTCAGTCACTTGATCGACATTGAATAAAATAATTCGTCCAAGGTTTTTTATCCCTTTTTGATTCTCCTATGAAATTCCCTTGTCCTCCGATGTAGTTTACAACTGCATGCACAGGTGCTATCAAGTGTGAAAATGGAGTAGCTTGGTGATGTGACTTGGTACACCTCTGACTTCCACTGTCCTCGGCAGAAGTACTGGGCTGACTCTGCGGTCGCTGGGTGCATCAGAGATGGAGAGAAGCTGAGTACAAGGAGATGTTGAACCAGTTTGTGGCATAGTGTGGAAATCTGATCTGATCTGATCTTCAATATCAACAATACAAGGGAAGTGATTGTAGGTTTCAGAAGAAAGTAACACCATGGGATAAGAAGTGCAGCTGGTTGACGAGTAGAAATACCTTTGCATTTACCTGGACAACAATCTGGAGACACAATTGTGAAGCCATGTACAAGCAATGATATTTGAATTGGTAACACTGCTGCTTCGGCTGCTAGTTTAACTTTGTCTCCTTAGCTGCTCTGCATAACAAAACCAAATATTTTAGATTTCAAGTGTTGCTGTTGTGTGTTGAAAATACAGTGTTACTTTAATGCTTTTTTGGTCTAATTCAACTATGCTAGTTCCTGCAAAGAGTTAGTGTGTATCCTGGTGTATCCTCGAGTGGATTTCTCCCAGAATTCCATCCTGTGATTTTTTTCTTGGAGCAGGGCGATGCTTAGAGAGGGACAGCAGCAGACAACACGTTTTAATACGTGAAGTTGTCGGTCTTACACAGGAAAGGGCAAGGCAAGTTAAGGCAAGGCACGTTTATTTGAATAGCACAATTCAGTACAAAGATAATTTAAAGTGCTTTGCATGAATTAAACAAAACAGAAGAAAAATAAAAGCAGAGTAAAAATAAAAATAAAAAAAAACATTATAAAAAGCAGGTAGTAAAACAAATAAAACATTTGCACCACAAACCTAAACTATAATACCTCAGTTAACGGTTTAACTCCCACAGTCTTTAACTTCAAAGAACTTTTAGGACTTTTACAGTCTTTTAGGAGATTGTTCCAGATAAGTGGAGCATAGGAACTAAATGCTGCTTCTCCACGTTGAACTAGAAGACCTGAGTGGTCTGGGAGGCTGATACATTGTCAAAAAAATCTGTGATGTATTGAGGTGCTGATCAATTCAGTGATCTATAGACTAGCAGAAGGATTTTGAAATCTATTCTCAGAGCTACAGGGAGCCAGTGGAAGGAGTTGAGAATTGCATTAATAAACTCTACAAAAGAAAAACGCATGAATGCTTTTTCTAGATACTGTTTGGACATAATTCCTTTACTGGAAACGTTCAGGTGATAAAAGGCTGACTTAATAACTGCCATGTGCCTCTGAAGTTTCAGGTCGGAGTCCTTCATGGCACCAAGAATTTTTAACCATAATCAGTGGTTTCCAGCTAATTTTCAAGCTGTTAAGCAGGGACCCAGGTTTGGCCTACAGTTCCTGTTTTTTCTGGGGACAGGGGCTAAAAGTCAGTTTATCTTTGCAAGGCAGGTGAGATAAATCTCTATTAAAACATATGCGCTAAAGACAATAGCGTCAAACATTATCTTTAAGTATTGGTAGATAGATTAAGCCACAAAATGTGTTGAAATATACCTAATGAACTAAGAGTGGTGTTTCACCTCTGTCACAATGTGAACTGTGTTACAGTTTTAAGCAAGTTATTTTAACTTAATATAATGTGGACAAATACGGACACTTTTAAAGTGTTGGATTTAACTGCATGTGGTTTGAATTAAGACTTCCAAACTTAATGTGTGTATTCAGCTACAAACAGAGCAGTTTAAGGCACAAAGAAATGTGAAACAGGAGAAAAAAAAATTTGTGCCAAATTTTGGTTTGTATCTATTAGCTGGAACTGCTAAGACACATTTCAATGTGAATGATCAATTATCCATCGCAACACTTTAACATGCTAAGAATAGCTTAGTGTTTCAACAGACTGTTTCATCAGAAAATTGAAATTAGTTTTTGGTAGACTGGTGAAGTTTTTTTTTTCTTTTAAATCTTTTAAATCTCTTCTATTGGTATCTGTGGGGAAAGCTAATAAAACAATGTGTGTTTAAGGTGATTGTCAGATGATTATATCTTTATGAAGCTAGTTAAAGCCTTATTGGAGCAGAATACTGAGGCTTTCCTGTTGAGACTATAACAAAGCAGCAAATCTTCGTCGGAATGGCCAAGAAAATTCTAACCTTTCAGCTGCAATGGCCTAGTCAAAGTCGTGATCTCTTGTTTTAAATATTGCCAGTACCCCCCTACTAGAAAAGGGTACAATAATGGAAGTCTTTATTCTTATATAACTGTGATAGACCATGATGTGAAAAAGACAAATCAAGATCTGAACTTCCATAACATGAACGACAGGACATGCAACAAAGAGAGGAACTACAGTGTTCTGTTAGTTTGAACTCTGCAGGACGAAACTTCTGACACTCTGAGGCGTTAAGGGAGCAGAAGATGCTCTAAGCTCAGTTCTTAAAGGAACATCAAAGCAGCATTGTAGTTTTTCTGTACAACTCTGGAGCAAAAAGAGGAAAGGAGTTCTTTTGGATATATTTCAAAAAGATTCAAAGCGTCAGATCTTTGAAACCACTTTTTGGCAAAGGTTGCTTCAAACACAGATTCTAATTTTCAGTCTGCGTAAAAACTCTTTACACTTTAAACTTGAGTTCCACTCAGCAGCTACAGAGAACCCCTAAAATAATGGATATTCCCTGTGCAAAGCAAGGTTGAATTACTACTTCACTTAACCTCGGGTAAAACCTTCAGGTTCTGGACAAAAACAAATGCAATTAAGGAAACAAAGAAATATACTAAGGATACAAAGAAATGTAAAATACATTTAGAAAATAAGGTCATCTTTTATAAAGCCGCTAACTGAAATAAGATATAAACACCTGCAGTTGTCACATTGCTTCTGTCTATGCTTCATTTGTAATCTTTAAATGTGTCAGAAAATTAAAGATATACAATAGGGGAAACAAGCTGTCGAATAAAAATTTAATAAATTAACAATAACTCTTGAATAATATTCATGGAAAAGTCCAAAGTTAAAATTAAAGTTGCCAGAAAGTTTTACAAATACCTGTCTCGGATTTTCTCATGTCTGCACTCAAATATGGTGGTGGTAGCCTGATGCTCTGAGGATTCTTTCCTGCATCTGGACCTGAACATCTTGTTGTAATTAATAGAACTGTTTCAGGAAACCCTTATCCAGATTGGGACATCCAGATGTAATGCAAACAGTGGGACAATGATGGGAAGAACACCAGCAAGTCGACTTCTGAAAAACTAAAAAACTCACATCAGATTTTGTGGTCTAGTCAAAGTCTGTAATCAAATGCAGAGAAGATGTTGTAGAATATTCTTATGTCAGTATTTATGCTCAGAAATCCTAAAGTCTGCTGGATGACGTAAATTTTACAGATAATAGGCAAAAATCTTTCACAATGGTGAAAAAAATCGACAAATCACAAATGCCACAAGGGCGGCACAATCAGTTATTGGGTTTAAGAGCCTTTTAGGAGGGCAGGTTACATAGTTTTTCAGAGGTTTTTGTTTCATTTGCAACAAATGCTAAGGTTTTGTGTTTAGTTAGGTAATCTCTGTTGTATTAAAATTTATATTTGGTTATATCAAATAATTTAGGCAAAATCAAGTCATTGGTTTTGTTTTTGAATTTATTATTTCCAAGAAAACATAAAAATACTGACACATTCTACAGGATCAACATCAACGCAAACACACTGACTTACATATTTGGGGCAAAACATCATTTAGAAAAATCAAACCATTAATGTAAATACAGCGGAGAAGAGGGAACAAAAAGTATAAATGAAAATCAGCTTAACTGTTTTGGAAAATGTACTTCAATGTCAATCTGAAAAGTAATATGTGACCTTTTAGTTTCTCTTTGGGTCCGTATCAATGCTTTAAAATAAAGGGAAAATCATTACGTTTCATTAGAAGTTACATATTTTATCTGTTTGAGTCAAGAAATGGCTGCAAAAAAAAAAATTAATCTACCTATACTGAATAGCAATTCTCCATCGTCTTGGCCTCGTGCAAACTAAAATCAATGGATTTCTGTTGCTTTTAAGCATCTGTGATATCTAGTGCAGAAATAAATCACATTTATATTGACAAAATGAGTCATATCCTCTCAATGGGTGTGGGTAAATAACGGCCAGTCCAGATAAAACCGTCCAGAGGTTTTTATTCCATTGTCTCATATTGTTTCCCCCTTCCTTTCACAGCTAAAGATCCATCTGAAAGAAAAAACATGGCCTCAAACATCAAAGAGAGTCTGTGTCAGACATGTAGAGGCACATTATAGATGCAGTGATTCTCAGGCACAAACACGACATGTTACAACATTTATGTCGCTCAGTGTCACCGTCTGTAGATATGGGAATGAAATGTGCAGAGCGACGGAGCTCTCTGACTTACTGTGGTGAAGTGAACAATGCAGGTGATGGCGATGACGAGAAGGCCGATGATGACTGAAGCGATGGAGACGTACAAAGCGTTCCTGCCCAGCCTCCTGGAGCCGTCATAGTCACCACGATAATAACTGTTTCTAGACTGGGAAAATAAAAGATAGAAGTAGATTAAATCTAGCATTGTGAACAGGTTGTGCTTTTCTAGCCTTTGAATTTCTGTCTTCGATTGACAATTACTTCTTTAAAAATGTCTGTAAGCCAAGTAATTACTGCTGCACCTATAGATGGTTTTAACCTTCATTTGGGCATTCTAAAGAAAGATATAAATAAAAATAATTTAGATATAAATGCATGTGTATTATATAAATATATATATATTTATTTAATTTCCCTTTGGGATTATTAAAGTATTTTTGAATTGAATTCAATATATATGTTTTTATTTGATGCTTATAAATATTTATAATTAGTATTTGTAAGTAATTTTGTCTTAATTACTGTTATAATGATGATTTGATCACCAAATTAGTTGAGGACCATTTCAATAATGAAATAATGAATACATCACAACCTATAACTTTAAAAGGGTCTCCATGCGTTGCCAGCTTAGATTCTAAGCAAAGGTCTGTCATGGTTTTGTGGCAATATCTTCTGTATTTAACCTAAATCCATTTACCCATCAGCTTTTTCATTCTCATTACACTGTCGCTAGTATAAAGCAACAAAATTCACTCTCTGCATTTAACCCATGCCCTTTGGGAGCAGTAGGCATTGTGCAGTTCTCAGGGAACAGAGTGGGGTGAAAGGTCTTGCTCAGAGACCCAGAGTGGCAGTCCGTGGGAGTGGGGCTTAAACACAGAACCTCTGGATTCCACTAGGCCACAACTCCCCTACAATGGATCTCTGTAGCTTCTCCATAGTAACCACCCTGTTTGACTCTCCGATGACAGTTCGTTTTGCCTGCCCTGTCCGTTTGGAAGTAAGGACATGTCTTGTTACATATGTTTATCCTATTTTCAGGATGATGTATTGAACAGTTGACAGATGTTTAGAGCATTGTTTTAGAACATAACAATGCTTTTACAGTTTTAGGTTTTTTTCATTGTGGTCTTTGTGATCCTGCTTCTCTAAATAATATCCTATAAAGAATAATCTTGGACATATATTGAGATGAAATAACACCTGGTTGGATTTTCTATAACTATTTTGAAAATATCAAACTGTACAAAAAAACTGCAGGGTTTAAAAGTTCACAGCTCATGATGTATGTTTTCACACTGTGCGGCCCAACGCTCTGATGCAACCTTACGATGGAAGACTGAATTTCAAACATGTTTCATTTTTCTCCTTAATCTTGCGATTCCTGATCTGGAGATGGTCGTGAGAGGCTTATCTCCCCATGTTACCCCGTGTACACTGCACGAAGCAGGACACACGATTAGGGTGAAACTCCGCCCCATCGAAAAATTCTCGTGCGACTGGAGAAGCCCGAAAAGGGAAAAAAATCATACAGTGTATGCCTGGCTTTAGATAGTAGACCCCACTTTGCGTCCTTGCTCAACAAGTTTGTGGTGTTGAGATACACACATACAGAAATCAAGCTAAACAACAATTTATGTCATTATGTTAAGAGATATAAAATCATCTCTTAAAATGAAAAAAGCTACTTTTGTTGTTGATGTTGCATGTAATGTTTTTACACCTGCGGTTAATATTTTTTATTCGACCAATAGTTTGGGTCATGAGTGGACCGTATTGTGAGTCTGAAACTGAACAGTTCAGTAACCTCTGCTCTAGATTGCCCTTCAGTATGAGTGTGTGAGTGTAGGATTGTACTGTGCTGCCCAAGTGCCCAGAGACCGCCCTGGACTGCTGATCCGTCCTGCCACCCTGTCTCAATGAATGGATTTAATCAGCATAAACCAGACGATATACACTAGGATGCCTTTCATGTAGTGATTTAAAAGAAAAATCTTAAAGAGCAGGGAAAAATCACAAGAAAAAACAAAATAAGGTGCAAGGATTTTGCTTGTAAAGTGGCAAAATGTGAGAAATATATCAGTGTTTTATCCCTGGACACTCTGCTTTGGCAGATTCAAATTCTGCCGTCTTCAGAATCAGTCCTTTCTCATTTTCCAAAACAGAGGATAAAAATAGAAGATGCAGTTGTCTATGAGGCAGGGTTCATCACATTCACTCACAGGTCAAAGGGCAGTGTCACCGCACAGTTTCAAAACACCATTTCCTTCAGCTTGTTTCTGGTTATTTCTCAATGGCCAAAGAATTTACCGGTAGTAAAATCCAGCCTAGTTTATCTGTGTAGTCCATACATACCATGACAGAGAAGACCAGGGCCACGATGTTTACGGGACATGCTGGACAGAAGCACGCCAACATGGTCACATAAAGGTAGCTCCGGAGGGGAGGTGGAGGTTCCTGCTCCTCTAAATAAAAAAAAGTGCTCCCGCTTAAGGAGCTTTTGGTTTGTGAATCTAGCACACCGACTGCCATTGACGTTCCAAAGAAACACGGTATGAAAACAATTACAACCCAAATAAAACTGATTAAAACAATTCCAAAACGCAGTGAATACAAAAGAAGGAAGCTGGAGGAGCTGAAGTCCAAAGTTTATCCAGAAACTAAAAGAAGTTATTCTTTGGAAGCCATTCCGTTTCACTTCTGTGGGTTCTTGTGTTTGTAGGCAGATGGTAAAAGGAGAGAGGCGAAAGAGGATCTGTGACCCTGCTGGCCTCTGTCCAGCTCTTCATATGTAGGGGGGATCTGGTACCCCACAGAGTGCACTACGAGCTCCACTAACTGGTTTAAAAAATCTTTCATGTTAGGGTAAATTTAAACAGTTTGTTGCCCGAAAAAAAAAAAAAAAAACTCTTTTCTGTATGGATTTATGTGCTTTCATTTTTCACCAAATGCCACCACCTGCAGAGATTTAATTTGTAGACCTGGACTTTTCTAGTTTTCTATGTAGATCCTCCCAACAATCATGAAGAGGGGAAAAAAAGAATTGTTGAGCAAAAGTCAAACTTTGCTGTTGTTAACATTGATGTTTTATTTTTTTCCTGAAGCTATTAGTCTTATCAATGTCACTACTTTAAAAAAAGAAAAAAGTCCTCTTTGTCAAATGGGGGAGAAACAAAACATCCCACAACATTATAGACCATTCAACCTTACTTTACAGTGACTGAGTTGGATTTTTAATAAATGATCTCTGTCTAAAGTGCCATCCTCTATCTTTAGCAGAGGTCTCAATTTTTATTACTCAAGTAAAGGTATAAATGCTACTGTCGATAGGTGGGGTACACCCTGAACACGTCGCCAGTCCATCGCAGAGACAAACAACCATTCACACACTCACTTCTAAGGAGAATTTAGAGAAGCTGATTAACCTAAAAATCATGTTTTTGGGCTGTCAGAGGAAGCTTTAGTACCTGGAGAGAACCCACATATGCACAGGGAGAACATGCAAACTCCATACAGAAAGACCCCAGGCCGGGAATCGAACCCAGACATTCAGGCTGCAAGGCAGCAGTGCTACCCACTACTTCACTGTGCAGCTGGAGTATCCACTCAAGCTTTTTACTAAAGTAGTAAACTAATAGTGAAAGTGTCAATTTTAACAGCATTTTTTTTTAAATGCCAACAAACCAATAATAAAAATCTGCTTAAATAAAAAAAAACTAACAAGTTTATTTTTAAAATGTAAGGAGTAGAAAGTAGAGAAAATTGCAAAAAAATAAAATAAAATAAAAGAAGTGAACATTAAAAGGTGTTTAAAAAATCCAGTAAAGTATAGATAAATATACCTAAATATACCTATTATTCCATATTACTGGTGGTGGGAGGATGAACTCCTCACAGCTGGAGCTATTTTTGTATTTTTTAAGGGGTCTGACAGAAGATGTGGGTGATTTTTGGGGAGGAAATAACTTCACGAGAGTTCCTCGTGAAGTATTTTCCTGACTTACAAAACTAAAAAAAATCAGCCTTAGCTTAGGGGATCTCTTTTCTTTCCTATTTTAAAGGGCGGCTGCAGGAAATGAGCCTCAATGTTATATTCTATTAAAAACAAGAGTTTTATAAGTTAGTATTTACATTTCTGAAAACACAATTCAGATTGACTTAATTTCTCCCAAATGGATATAAAATGTTTTTTGTAATCCTTATATGGGGTTTCTTTTACACTGGAAAAAAATCAAAATCTAGACGAGTCATTTTTTCCTTAAAATAAGTGCATTTGCTCTTGGATTAAGGTAGTAAAAGAGACATCTTGCCAATGGAACAGGGCAATTTACACTTAGAATAAGAAAACAGAATAGCATTGTTTAATTTCAAGTGCATATTATCTAATTATCTTAATTATCAGAGTAAAAATACTCATTCCATTGGCAAACTATCTCATTTACCTACTCAAATTAAGGGAAAATACAATTAATTTAAGACATCTTTACTTATTTCTAGATCATTTTTCCAGTGTAAGAGATGTTGAAGAAACATGGCTGTAGGAGGAAGGATCTCCTGCAGCAGTCTGTTCTACAGCGACTCTAGAGAGGCCTGACTGAAGACTCTCTGTTTTTTACATCAGTCTGATGAAGACATTCACTTTTTTCTATACTTTTCTTCATGGTAATAATTTCTCTTTTTAAAATAATTTCAAGAGCCTCTAGAGTAGTTACAGAACCTTCTATAGAAACTTGTTGTGCATCTTTAACGTTAACTTCTTTTAAAAGTGCAATATAAATGTATCTATTAATTCAAATGTGAAATGATGCCACAGCAATGAAATATTTATTTTATGTTTTTTTTTTTTTTTTACATTTTCATTAGGACGAATATATTTGGGGCATTTTGAAACTCTTGATGCTCAAATTGATTCCCCATAACCAAATGATCCAAAGCACAGTCATATCTTTGATCAAAAATACTATTACAAACTGCTTTAGAATAATTTATTAGGAACTTCAAATTGAAATATTCAGAAAACAAAAATAAAAAAGGAAAGCTTGGCGAGGGACAGTCAGAATCTTTACCCGAGCCCACATGGAGCTCCACTCCAAATATTGGCCTATTTCCATACATCACCAAAACAAAAAGGCATCTGTAAAAGCAACATACAAGGGGGAAAAACATCTCAAAACAGAAAAATATAGTTCTTTTCTTCCCAGAAAATAAGTCTTAATGCCGCAGAATTTCCCACTTCTTGTCTGCTATTACCAATAATAGTACTATTTTCATTTGTAAGGTAAAAAATAACTTATTGCTTTATTGTACGTTTAAAAAGTTACAGTGTTGGTGTCCAGCAGTAGTTTCTATTTATTTTTTTAAAACCATGTCCCAGCCTGTCTGACAGATGAACTGCTGGCTTCCTGTGGCAGAGAAGAGGCTAAACAGGCAGGCAACTTGTTTTTTGTTTTTGCAAAACTCTTCCTGCTTCTCCTGCCAGCCAGCGGCGTCTCATAGTGAACCCCTGTATCAGAACCGACTGGGAACGTCACCCTGTTTCATTTCTGATCCCTGCCATGCCTCCGCCTTTCCACCTCCACATGGAGCAGAAACATTAAAATTAATATGTTGGTTTCAGAGAAGCACATATTTGGGAGAAGGTTGGGCGAGAAATGGAGGCCAACCACAAATGAAACAGGGTGTTCTTTTTTTTTTTTTTTAGTACCAAAGAAAAAAGGCAATTAAAATGATCCTCCGCTGCCAGAAGTAGTTCCATATTACACTCTGGATGTATGCGCACAAACACGGACTCACACACGCTCAGACGCAGCCACATGCACCTTCGAACAGTGATAAGAGGACAGAACAGGATTGTGATTTTTTTTTCTCATCTTTTTTTCACAACGGCGTTCTCTGAGAGTCCTTCATTTGTCTTCACGGTGGACAGCACCGCATAAAAGAATCATTTATTTTAATAAGAGAACAATAAAACAGAAACATTAAGAGAACCGCTCAAAAAAAAAAAATATATATATATATATAATATTTTCAAAAAAAAAGAGGAAGTCAAGCAAAACCCAAATCCCTCATTTCTGGTTTAAGGTTGTTAGAAGAGTCTTGCAGTGAAAACCACAACAACAAAGACGGAGAAAAGGCTTAGACCTTTAGAGACCAAGACCTTATATGGTCTTGGTCTCTAAAGGTCTTGGCCTTGTCTCGGTATTCCTTGGTCTCGGTTGGTGTGGCTGACTTGACTACAACACTAGTCTGTGGTGTTTATCTGAAATGGGCAGCATGAAGATGTAAGAGTTAAAGTAGCATTTTTAAGGAAGTAATAATAAAAAAGGATGACTTTATCAAATGTCCAAATAAGCCTAAAAAGCTCCTTAAATTGTACTAAATAATCTTCCACAGCTTTAAGATAGTTTGTCCTCCATAAGTTGAAGTTGACAACTGATCTATTTTTTTCTCAAATGTGCTACATGAAGATGCAGAAGTCCAGCTGGCAATTCTGAAGGAGTAAAGCAATTAAAAAGGGGATGACTTTTGAGTAAAATGGATAAATGTGTCAGCTAGAAAGCAAACGATTCAAACGGATTTTCTCCTTCTTTGTTAGAATTCATCCTTACACCGAGTCCTTCTAGCATTTTGTAGGAGGTATAGCAAAACAAAAAAAAAAGAAAAAGAAAAAAGCTAATTGATTGTTATATACAGAGAAAATAGGCCACAGAAGATCCTGGAAATGTATTCATGTTTCATCTTCTCATTTTAAGCTAATTTTTCTTCCATAAGTCCACTTTGTTTAACTTCAGTTGCATGGTCATTCAAGAGTCAAACGCTCACTCTTAAAGTGAAGGAAAAAATAAGATTTGGTCGATTATTGGAGCATATTTCACCTGACAAACTCCTAAAATGCACGTTTCAGCAATGCACAGAAGTGACACAAAAGCGGACTGGCCCACAGTGTGCACATCTAACCATATGCATACTGTTAAAGTAGTGAGATGCTTGGAGACAGTAGCATATGACATCCAGTCAAAAACCAACCAATGAGAATCCCCTCCATCCCACCCCACCTTTATATACAATATCTTACAGGAAGACATAAAAACATTGCTTTAAAACCAATTAAAGAATAAAATACCTTACAGATTATCATTATTATGTCAATATTAATAACAATATTACAAAGGTTTTTTGTTTTTAAAGACTACCAAAATATACATTTTTTCTTCTTCTTCTGTTTTCAGTGACAGTTGCAGCGTAAAAAAGGACTTTTGTTGGGTTTGTTCTTCCTTTGTTAAAAATGCCCCCACCTCACATATTTTGTTTGTTTTTACCACATCAGTAACAGCTTTGAAAGATTTCATGATAAAATAACACATCACATTATAATAAAATCATTTAGAAAAAAAAAATAAAATTCAAAACAGTTCGTCCTCTTCCTCCGACGGCTTTTCATACAATTTTCCTGCAGTTTTCTCCTCTCAGCCTCAATAGAGGAAACAAAAGGATGACCGAGGAAGGATGTCGGGGTTGTCGAGGGACTAGTTTGAGGACATGAGTACAAAAGAAAAGAAAAAAAAAACTAGAAGAACCGGGGACGTTACGTCGAAGTGAGATTAGTACAGAGAAACAAGGGTTCTGGTTTTAAAAAGATCTTCAGTCGGTGGGTGGAGCCACGTGGTGCCAGGAGAGCCCGCGGCCAGCCAATCAGATTGTGCCGTCAAAGGGCAGTCAGCATTCTGATTAGCACAACAGCAGACAGAGGAGGAGCCCTCCGATCCTCTGTGACCTGAGCCTCTTCAGTGGTAGCCATTAGTGAACGCAGTGGCAATCAGAGGACCCTGAGGACACAGTGGCAACAATGAATGCACTCTTTGTGAGTACATATGTGCAGCCTTGCATGTTTCTGAATGTAACAGGCGTGACCTACCCCTAGACCATGTCCGAACCCTGTGCTGGGGGCGGGGCTGGCGGCACTGATGTAGGTGCTGACTCCTGAGTCTTGGTTGGCTGCGGCGTACAGGTCAGCCATTGGTCCGGGGCTGCTGGTGCCCAGGAAGCCAGCTGTGCGTGATGGGGTGGAGCCTGAGAGGCAGAGGAGACGAGTCAAGCTTGGACACCAGAGGGCTTCACACACACACACATGCTTCTAAAAATATGCTTTTTATTTGTTCAAGCGAGCCCGTGCAAACATTGCGTACAAATATAAAACACACTGGAAGTCACAGACGTACCTCTGACTACTGCTGCTGCAGCTGCTGCCATTGGACCGTATGCAGTGAGTGGAATGGCTGAGGATTACATAAGAAGCCACGTTAAACGCCTCATTGTGGATCCGCTCTGATATCAGATCATAAAGCAATAATCTACAGCTCAGTGTGGCTGAATCTACATCTGCTCACACATCTGTCACGTCATTTCAATCCAACTGCTAGATGCAGGAGGGCAACATAGAGAAGCATCTGGCTCTGAGTTATCTAGGATAAGAAAAAAACGCTACGAGTCACATGTCGGGCTCAGGAGTTTTGAACCTGAAGTACAGCTGCAAACGACATGCTCGCAGATGTGGGTCATATTTATAAAATAACCCAAACTAACGGTGCCTGCTGCTCTGCTGTACCAGGAGAGGGCATAAAAATAAAAAACTCCCTCTAACTGGCATTTATGTAATAAATTAAATCCTCTTTAGTGTTAGAGAAGCAGTGCTGTTGTATCCCCAGGACTTAAAACCTATGCTGCTCAAGCGCAATCTGTGCCACAGAGGCCGGTCCTGCAGTTACATAATCATATTCAGGTAGCTTTTACTCGTTACTGTCCCTTTAACTCCCCCGGCATAAAATGTTATTCAGCATAATTAATCAGATCATAACCTCTGCTTTAGGTGCTTTCCATCTAAAACACAGTAGGCAGACACACTGAAAACCCGGTTTCGGCCGCTGTCCCTATTTAATCTACAAATCAACGACTCTGCCTTGAACTTGACGTGTTGGTGTTAGATTTCCAACATGTTTAGACTTTTGCATTACAGTTCATGGTTGTAAAATGAAATTGGGAGGTCTATGAAGACCTTTTCTAAGAAGCTGCACTAACGCTGCGAGACGTTTGTTCTGACAGCTTCTCTGGCATGAAGGATTAAACTGAACGAGAACAGAACCAAATCAGCAACGGAGCTTTTAAGAGTTAGATATACAATATATATTTGTAACATCAGTATGTCCATTAAAATAGCCTAGGGCTATGGATGCAAAGATATACAAATTTTGGATGATATGGATTTTCTGATATTCATATTGTTGTTCTGGCCTAAACTGGACATTTACTAATATCATTTTTTTCCATTGTTTCTGACATATATAAATAAACTAAGTGGAATATCTGCCAATACAGATAAATACCAATAAATCGTGCATCTCTACTCAAGAGTAAAGGGTCCTTTTTCTTTCTAGAAATCAATTTCTTTAAAACATAAACCCACAAGCTAAAAGTTTGGTCAAGAGTGTATAGTGTGTTTACATTTTCAGTTTAAACATTCGCTCCTTTTCCACTCATTTTGGTTTATTTTAAGAAATACTTCTTATTCAAATTATGAGTCATTTAAGACATTTTTTATTTTAAGTACAAATATTTACAAAACTAAACAGTAAAATGTTCCACGGTAGGCCCCTTCCTCTGCTCCAGGTCGCAGCATCATTAGAGAACTCCATAATGCATCTTTAGCTGCTTTTATATGTATTTTATATAGTGACGGTGTATTAAGCATGAAGACTTTTGGAAAAAAATTTTCATACTACAAGCAAGATAAAAAAAAAAAAAAAAACCCTTCTTATGTTATAAATTGTTAGTTGACCACTGACCAAGGCTGCTGCATCAAAGAGCTACAGGGGATTTTGACAAGTGTTGATCTTTGAGCTTCTTCACTATTTTAAGAGCAGTTTTGGGTTTTCACCTTTTCAGATAGAAAAAACAAACTTTGCCACAGTACATTAATTTTTAACCGCAGTAAGGTTGTTTCCCAAATCTGTTGAAGGAGCAAAGTGACCCAGATAGCAGAAAAGGCTGAATGTATTTTATTCTTTCCAGATTTTAGCCTCTGCCTGTCATGAAACATTTAGGGATTGGAAATGTCCTTTAGGGCAGTCATTCTCTAACTTTTAATAACCACCTGCAAATCTTCCGAGATTTATGTGCTGCATCACAAAAATGGAAATAAATTAAATTATGCATCACATTTTTACTCAAAGGTTAAAAGTTTCAAGTTTTCAGATCAGAAAACATAAATTCCCCAAAAGTAGAGGTTTCGTGCCAGGCACTGGCTTAAATTTCAATATGGCTATATAAAGGTTGTGTAATATAAAAATATCTGATTTAAACCTCTCAATATGTTTAATAAACCATTCTATATGGCATGGTATGGTATTTGAAAGTGCAATATACTGAGAAAATAAATTATTAGCATGCTTTCTCAACAAATGCAGGCTGCCAGGGGATGCGCCGAACCCTGCAATGAGGCGTTGGTTCTGGTTCATGTACCACCCTGGTATGCTGCATGTCTCCCTCCTCTGTTTAATCCCAGTTCTTTCTCCCTACACTGAAAAAAATAATGCAACCGGTTTTGGCATTTACTTAATCATATTTAGTTATCTGACACGCTTGTCCCGAGTGGGGTCGCGAGGGGTGCAGGTGCCTCCAGCAGTCAATTGTCACCTAAGGACAATTTAGAGAAGCCAATTAACATAACAGTCATGTTTTTGGACTGTGGGAGGAAGCCGGAGCACCCGGAGAGAACCCACGCATGCTCAGGGAGAACATGCAAACTCCATGCATAAAGAACCTGGGACAGGAATCGAACATATTTAGTTACTTTAACACAATTGCTTCATGTTATCAGGGTAGGACATAAAACAGTTGTGTTAAAGTTAGTGTTGCACCGATACTGGTACCAGTATCGGACTGGACCCTGATCCAGCACTAAAATAGTGGTACCTGTATCGGTGAGTACCAACAAATAGGGCACCGATACCATTTTGACAGTTTATTCAACTATTGTCACCTATTCCAGATAGGCAATAAAAACTTCTACTGGATTTACTTTGTATTAGTCTTATTCCTGCTTCACAAAGGTAGGCAGCAGCTTGAAAAAATGCCATGATGGCAATTATTTTACATCCAAATAGTATGCAGTTCTTCATATATACACACACACGTCAATTTCAAACAAATGGTATCGATATTGGCTGATATTGCACAGCCAGGTATCAGGGCCAAAAAATGGCATCGGCGCAACCCTAGTTAAAGTAACTTAATATGATTAAGTAAATGTCTTAAGTGGTCGCATTATTTTTTTTTTCAGTGTACTATCAAAGGTAACCAAATAAAGTCCACTGCCTTCAAATAATTAAGAAAACAATGTTAGCTCATGAACCATCATAGCTCTACATGGTTCTTAAAGTTTATGAAACCATGGCTCCATATAGTTATTATTCTAAGCCTTTAAACCCTAAAGAGTCCAAAATTAGTTGTAACAATAGACTTTATTTCTGATTTTTTTTTACTTTTTTTTACTTTTAATAAAGTAAAAAAGTATATATATTCTAGCACAGACTTTTCCCTGTTGTTTAAACTGCAAGGAGTTCTGGGTAAACAACGTAAGCTCGGTCCTGTAGCGCTGGCCTACAAAACAATGAGTATCATTAAACCTTTCCAGTTTGAACAAACTGAAATTGATGACGGTATAGAAAGCACTGGCAATAATGAAGACAGTGAGGAGGAATAAACGAAGGAAGAGGGGAGAGTTGTCTGAAGAAGCTGGTGTTTGTGCTGCTGCTAGGAGATGCTAACCTAGATTCTCCAGTTTATAACAGGGGCTGTTTATGGTTAGCATTGGAATAAAACTTTTTCTCAGATATATTAAAACAATGTGCTGCAGCAACAGAAATATGCTTCACTTTAAAAAGTGGTTATCTTCCAGTTTGATTTTGATATGAAGTTTAGCTTATGCTAATGGTCTTAGCTCCTGCTAGTACAGTAAACAATAGAATACAAGCTTATTACATTTGTTTGTTTTAACAGGTTACATTGTATCGATGGTAAAAACTTTGAGTCAGTGGCACAGTGTGGCATTGTCTAAATTTACACCCATCAAATGCAATATGATGAGAAAAAAAAAACAACTTGGCTGGATGAAAAATATAAAAAAATATATATAATATTTGGAGTGATTATTAGATTTTTACGTCTCACAAAAAACTATTTTTAAGTTATGGTAAAAAAAAAAAAAAAGGTAAATCAAGGGCCAGCACCCCCCTCCTTGGAAATCTTATGCAAAACAGTGCCTATTGTCACTCATTTGCAATATTCTTCTCTCTCACTGTGCAATAACACGTGCCAACTACTGAGTAAACTGTGTAATTTTCTTACTTATCTCTAAGGTCAGTACATTTCTGCAGTGCAAATGCAATAACCCAAGTCAACTACTTTGTACTCTTCCCTTAGCTCTCTACTGTGCAGATATTTTTATATCTAAGTGAAACATATTCCAAGACATTATAACTTGGTTTTTTTTCTTTTTTTAATGCTTTTTCTTTGGTACTATATACACTTTTTATATCGTCTGTCGTATTTTTATCTTTAATGGCAGCTTGCTTTAACTCGTTGTACTCTACATAAGCAGAATTTCTCTGAAGGAGTAACCCCAATGGATAAATAAACTTGAGTCTAAGTCTAAATCACAACATATTTAGACCCACATGTGGAGCTAGGCAGTGATTTTTTTTTTGTTGTTGCTTTAAAAGGTAATGTCTAAATCATTTTGTTTTTAAACAGACATTTTTCTGTACAGATACTGCTCTCCTTCATACACACAACGTGTTATGTTAACTCTTCTGTTAATATAGATAATTAATTAAGATGAATTAAAATACATTTTTCTGAATACCAATAATATCAAAATCTGCTTAATGAGGTCACTATAGGTCAACGTTTTACAAAAATTAGTGATCAGAACCTGTTCAATAATCTCTTATTGGTGCATCTCCATTTATAAATACTTCATCTCTATTCAAGACCAGAGACTTTAATCTCAAACAGTTCAGTGTGACGTTTTGCTTCAAAATGTTTGTTTTTTTCCGCTCTTTTGGCCTTTAGAAGAGAAAGGAGGCACTGACCTGCCAGCTCAGGGGGGTGGGATGATGTCAGAAGGGGGGTCCGCTCTAAGTGGAATTCTAGAAACAGAGAAGGTCAAGAGAAAAATGAGAGAGCGCTTTAAAAATACAGTCACCATCCACAAGACAAACTACAAAGCCCCAGACACACAAAACGGCAAGATAGGGGACAAGTATAGCACACAAGTATAGCAAGAACAAAAAAAAAAGGAAAAAAATCCTTTAAAGACGGCAGGAAGTCAGGAGCAAAAGGAAGAGGAGGAGCCATACGGTCTAAATGAAAGGGAGTTATATAAGCAGCTTAAATAAACAGAATCATCAAAGAGCAAAGAAGTAAACAAATGTGGAAATTTAAAGGAAAAAAATTAACAACGTTAATGTGGGTTTAAGGGAAAAAAGTGAAGCTTCTGACCAACGAATGGAAAGAGAAATCAATTTTGGGTCAGATTTGGTCATGAATGTATGTGCAGAAACAAAATCCAGAGAGCAAAACAAGACCTCTGTACATCAGCGTTTTTATCGTATGCGTTTAGACGCCTTCCTGTTCGAAGAGTCACAAAGAGCCAGGCATGAAAAACATAAAAACAACGTACCTGGAAACTGGTAAGTGTATCCAGGTGCTAATCCAGAGTAACTGCGGCTGGTGTAGGTAGTAGTCTGGAAACCTGGATAGCCTGTAAAAAACAGAGTAAAAAGATTCACTTTTAATGCAGAAAATGAGCTAGGCACAAAGAATGTTTTATTCAGTTGCAACAATCTATTAACTGCTGATCCAAACAACAGATGCATTTTACAGATAAGTCACTTTTTTCTATTATGACCGATACTTTAAAATAATTTGAATCTATAGTGAAACACAAGGTCGGTTATAAAGACGCAGTAATAACAAAAAGCTTTGTGTATAATGTAAATACCAATGCTATTATAGGAAGAATTAGAGTTAAATTATAACTGAAGAAACACAAATGGCCAGTAGGGGGAGCAATAAAACCACACAGGAAGAAGCTCTTGCTTTTCTCAATGAAAATATCTTCAAACTATTTTCCTCCAATAAAAAACCTTCCTGTCTATGACATTATGTTCAGCGCACATCATAGATGAGACACAAATCACAGCAAAAGCGAAGTAGTTGATTCAAGGCAAACTGGATTTTATTATTTTATTTTATTTTTTCAGTCTATTTAAAGAGAGACTGCTCTACAAATACAAATTCTGGATGGTACTTGTTTAGATCAAAATGAATTATCTTTCCATCTTATCTTAATGTTCTTTGAAATGGAATATATAAGATCCAACAGGTGTAAATGTACCTTGTTCTTTAATCAGTCCTTTAAAGACATTATTGCAATTAATAATTAAAGTGTGTCTAATTAAAGGCCTTATAATATCAGGCCTCTTCTTGTGAAGTGAAGGATCATTATGATCTCTAGATATAGTTCTCTGGTTTTGGTCTAAAACAATATTTTTGTATGTTCAAGAATTTTATTCGGAAGTAAGAAAGGAAATGGCTGTTGAGTTATCCTGAAATATTGAAATATTTCAAAATGATAACTTTAAAAAAAAAAAAAACAGACTGTCACTACCTGACCTGTGCTTATCTGAACCATCAGCTCAATAATGCAACCAAAAAATACACTTGGGTCGCCATCAACTGAGCTTAATGATGATAACGTCAAACCAGCAACATAACATCAAGAAGGTAAATGCTTCAATTCTCTTAGCAAAGTTATTAGTAATAATTTATACTATTTAGTATACTTTAATCCTTTAAGGATATAAATAAGTACTTTTGTTTACGTAGTGACATTATTTAATGGCGACCTGTTGTACATGCTTATATGAGCTAAAGGTACAGATTGTGTTTCCAGCACAGATCAGTAGTGATACAGACATTCTGATGCGAATGCTAAAGAATAGGGGTGCCTCGATACAACTATTTAATTTCCGGCATGATACCATTATTACAACTTTAAGGACTGGCTGATGCAGATAATGCTCCGATACAATATCAACATGAATCAAACATGGTCTTATGATTTATTTGATACTGTTGGGTTTTAAAAAATGTTTGATCGAGTGATGTTAGTAAAACTGAGAACTAAAATCAACAATAATAGGTGTGAGAAAAACTGACCCATGTAATATTAACTGAGGTTTTTATTAGTTTTTAGTTAATATCGAACCGATATCAGATATTATATTCGGATCAGGACATCCCTACTAAAAATGCTCCATCACTTCGAATGTCTTTGCTTGAAAATTTGAGTGTAAAAGAGCTTTTATTGTGCATTGGATCGTCTCTACTTAAAATATAATACAGAACAACTGGCGCAATGAGAAAGCACTGTGTACAGTTTCTAAAGAGCCTTGGTAGGATTTAATATCTCAATTTATTAATCCACAAATAAGATACAGAGATCCTTAACATTTGCTTAGGAACTTCTAATGTCCCCTAATATTAAAGTCCTTCCTGAATCTGAAATGATTTGATCCTATCAATTCAGACATTTTTAAACAATTGCTTAAAACAATTGTTTTAA
>NW_015150655.1:1114685-1115522 GCF_000732505.1 Cyprinodon variegatus
ACACATCTCCTTTGCATAGAGTTGATCAGGTCTTCAGTTGTGGCCTGTGAAATGTTGATCCCTTCCTTCAATGGCTGTGCGAAGTTGCTGGATCTTGGCAGGAACTGGTACATGCTGTCGTATACGCTGATCCAGCGCATCCCAAACATGTATAATGAATGACATGTCCGGTGAGTACGCCAACCATGCAAGAACTGGGAAGTTTTCAGCTTCCAAGAATTGTGTACAGATTCTTGTAACATGGAGCCGTGCATTATCCTACTGCAACATGAGGTGATATTCTTGGATGTATGGCACAACAATGGGCCTCAGGATCTCGTCACAGTATATCTGTCCATTCAAAATTCATTCAATAAAATGCACCTGTGTTCTTCGTCCATAACAGACGCCTGCCCATACCATAACCCCACCGCCACCTTGGGCAACTTGATCTATAACATCGACATCAAAAAAACTGCTCACACACACATTGCCACACAAACTGTCTGCCATCTGCCCTGAACAATGTAAATAGGGATTAGTCCATGAAGAGAACACCTCTCCAACGAGCCAGACACAGCGAAGTTAGAGAGACTCAAGTCAGTTACGCAACAAACTGGAGTCAGGTGGAGACCCGATGAGGGCGACGAGAATGCAGATGAGCTTCCTTAAGGTGGTTTCTGACAGTTTATGCAGAAATTACCAATTGTTTCAACAGCTGTGTGAGTGGCTGGTTTCAGATGATCTTAGAGGTGAACATGCTGGATGTGGAGGACCTGGCTGGTGTGGTTACATGTGGTCTATGGTTGTGAGTTTGGTTGGATTTAATGCCAAATTCTCTGAAACGCCTTTGGAGAC
>NW_015150655.1:1117377-1118949 GCF_000732505.1 Cyprinodon variegatus
AAATATTTATATTGTGTTATATTGTGTATGTGGAAAGAGTTTTAGATCTTTGAGTTCATCAAAAATGGGAGCAAAACCAAAAGTGTTTACATTTTTGTTGAGAGTATTTTCATTGTGCAAACCCTTCTAAATGCATACCATTTTGTTGTTGATCTCATGGAAATGGATCTCACAAACTTTCTCGACCACGTCTTCATTCTCAAAAGTGACAAAGCCAAAACCTAAGAGAGACAAACAGAAGACAAAATAGAGAAGAAAATATTAGGCTGCTGCTCTTCTAACAAAACAAAACATTCAAATCAACATTTTGCTGTGCATTCATCATCATAACACAAAGCCCAGAGAGAGGAGGTGACCCTTGCATGTCATGGTTGTCAATCAGAAATAAGCATAATAGAGGAGAGGAAAGAGTGGGTGTGGCTCCTAAAAACTGATCCCAGATGATCATCGGTTTCTCTGCTCCTCTTTTTTTCTCTTATCCCCCCTCCACTTCCCTCCCTCCATCTTCATCTCCTCGCTTGTCTCGTTAAGTTACATCATTCCCCATAGCCATCTTGACTCTGTATGGCGACCCTCTGCGGGCCCTGCCCTCACCCACAGAGCGGACAGAGATAAATGGAGCAGGAGGGAGTGGAGGAAAGGCAAAATGATGTGATTGGAGGGAAAATGCTGCCTGTTTTGCAGCGGTTCACCTAATGACTCTATCACGCTGCTTCTCCTTTTTATTTCCAGGGATGCATTTCTTCATGTCAACATATATTTACATAGAGGGAATGTTTGTGTGCGCCTTTACCTCTATGTCTGTTGGTCGTTTTGTCGAACATTAGCATGGCATCGTCAACCTGAGGGAACAAAGCAGAGGAGACATGAGCTTGGACATATTAAAACTCACACATCATTACCCAGCATGGGGTGCCATTGTCCCTCTTTAGCATTAGAGTAAGAAGGGAAAACAGATGGAGAGGGTGGACAGGGACAAAGGACGGGCGGGGGCTGACAGGTGACAAAGGAGGCGGCTGTAAGGGTGGAAACAAGGGAGAAATACTGCAAAAAAAAACTATTTATGGGAGTTAGGAAGAGTGAAGGAAACTCTTTCCTATTCTTCCCCTTTTTCACTCTACTTCACTTAAACTGTCCAGCTCGCTGTCTCTGCTCGTTTTTTTATTCTCTTTCGTTTATTAGTCCACTGTCTTTCTTTCCTTCCCCTGCAAAGTTTACTATTCCCATGGATACTCTGTAAAGAATTTCAATTAGAAGAACCAGCACCCCCCACCATACCTCCCCTCTAGCACACAACTCATTTTCTTGAATAGGATGGAGAGCAGAGGGGGTAGAAAAACATGAGTGAGAGAATGCAAAGGAAGAAGGAAAATAAAGAGATGTTTCTGAAGAAAAACAAAAAAAAAAATCAGTAGAGGATCAAGTTGGGATGATGGGTGGAAATTCGGTTAGGGAAGATTGTGAATTTTAAAGTGAAAACAAAGTGATTCAGGGTCTTTGTCAGCCTGCTCCTCTTGTATTCTCTCTCCTCTTTCTTTTTTTGCACTCACTCCACTGCCCTATTCATATTCC
>NW_015150655.1:1118959-1160914 GCF_000732505.1 Cyprinodon variegatus
ACCCCCACGCTCTCCTCCTCCCTCCCTTCGCTTGTCCTTCCCTCGGCAGGAAAGTTTTCAGCTTCTGCTTGAGCTCCGGCAGCATAAGGAGGAACAGAGAAGCAACCGAGGAAACCAAACTTTTGAGGCTCTGTGAATCTGTGGCCCGGCCCGGACACGTGCCGACTATGACCACACGGCTATTTCCATTTGTCAACATCAGGTGAAACTCAAACCGGTGTAACATGAGCGGCAGAGGCCTCTGGATGATCCAGCCGTCCAATTTCAGACACTTATATCACATGAAAAACAAGACACGCTTGCTTTCAGGTGGATGAGCACGCACACCATCAAGGTTGCTCCAACAACCTCACTATCTTTCTCTCACACACACACACACACACACACACCAAGCTCCTCCCAACCTCTATCTCTGCCCTTCATTCAGGTTTTATCCTCCCCCTCCTCTCATCTCTCATATCTTCCGCCCTTCCGGTTGTCCAAACTCAATGACACAGCAGAGAGCAGTGGGGACTGAGTAGAAAGCTGCATGCTAACTATGCAGGCAAATGTTTGGAATCTGAAAACAGGCTTATCAATCCAAGTTTAAATCTATTTCTTACATTTAACATTTTTGATAGGATGTGAAATCTCTTTTTTTAAGTTAAGGGTGCAGTTTGGGGTTTGGTAAGCTTTGATTTGTTTTATATATATATATATTTATGTATATATTAAAATGTGCTTGTTTATTACACTTATAAATTAAAAAAATAGTTTTTATTTCTGTCATTAAATACATAAACACAAAAAGTTAAGTGTGTATAAGAAGTGTTTTCACAAGTATTCCTGTTCAAGTGGGGGTCTGCTTGCATCTGTCGTGTGTTCGGGTAAAAGGTCTGTCCTAACCAAGCTCAACCCTGTCCGAAGGGCAAAAAAGAAAAGAAAAAGACAGAATATAAAAGAAAAAGTGGGGAGCAGCGGCCTAGTGGTTAGGGCTTGAAATCCTGAGGTTGTGAGTTGAAAACCCACTACCAAAGACTGTCATTCTGGATCAACGGACACTGCTCCCGGGGTGCCGCAAATGGCAGCCCACTGCTCCCCAAGGGGAAGGGTTAAATGCAGAGAGTGAACGATGCAAGCTGAAAAGCAAGGAAAATATAAAAAAGGACTAAGAAATTAAGAAAGAGACATAAAATTCAGAACAAAGATGAATAAAAAAAGGTTTTGAGATTGTTTCTCTTTAGCAGCGTTCTGTCATCACTTCAACCTCCGACTAATAGAAAACTCTGTAGTCCATGGGTAACTAACAGAACAGTTAGCCTTAGGGTTGGCATTAGCAAGATCTATTCTGAATTAAATAGCTAAACGTGCCAAATTTTAGGTAGTTGCCTATTAATAAAATACATTAAAATCAAAGGTAAAAGATCTACAGATATGCTAGTTTACTTTGGGCAAACGTCTGGAGGTGAGTTCACCATTCATACATGTGCAACTTCAGAAGATGGGCAATTTTATTTCAGTTCCTACATCACTCTACTCCGTCTTCATACAATTGTCATTTCTAAAGATAAATCAGAATCAGCTAAAACTCTTATAGCAGTAAGGAGCTTCAGAAATATTAGAAATTACCCATAAATTTAGGATCTGTTTATCTCTTCTCACCAGCAAACCTAGACCTGCTGTTGGCGTTCGCCATATCTGTTCTAAAAGAGATGGCTCACAAATTCCACTCTTTACTTCTTTGTTATATTGAAAAAATAAATCTATTCTAATGTGCAAAAATGCTTTTATGCCTTCATGCTTTTGTGCCTTCAGGTAAGGATTTCAAGGCATCTTACCGCTCAGTAATGTGGGGAGGCCCTGAACTTTTCTGGACTTTTCTAATATTTTATTTCTACCTCTCTTTGAATATTGTTCTTAAAAATAAATTAAAGATTGCTTTAACCTTTACTAGTAAGTTCAACATTTACGCTATCTGGATTCTGGAATACACCCATGAAATGATGGGGATCTCGCACACTGCTAGTCTTGCAATTAGCATGAGCAACTTAAAGATATGGCCAAGAAAAGTTAGGCTTCAGAGCTCTACTGTTTATATAATATACATCAAATACAAATAGTGATACCCTGATGTGTAAAAATGCAATCGTGATTTAGGTAAGGCTCTGCAGCCACGTAATCATGTTGCATGAGCTCTGAATATTACTACCAAAGCCTATAATAAAGTCGTTCTCACGATGTCCGCTTCCCAGGGTGCTGTAAAACTATCTGATGCCATAGCAGTGGGAGTCTGAGATCGGTACAATCACCAGTTATTCTAGATAGTTAAAAAGTGAAGGTCATATTCTCAAGTTCTGGCTTCTCAGACGAACAGAAACAAGTGTCAGCCGAGATGCCGATCAGCCTTTCGAGCGCAGGCTTAAAAATACTCATTTCTATACGTTTCTATTGAAGCGTACGGCTATTGTCTGAAGAACAAGTGTTTGCTGACAAGTCCATTAAACTTTTCTGTGAGATTATGAAAGGTGGCATTCACATTTTTCCCCCGCTGTCTCTTCACATCTCCCTCTTTGGGTTTTTTTTTCACTCTGGCTCTCCGGCCATCTCTTTCTAAACAGGCCAGCAGACAAAGTGTTCAGTCAAGCCTTCTAATCGCCTGCTCACATGGGTGAGCGGAGTCCCAACTTTATTCTCCCGTCTGCCACAACCGTGCTGCATTTTTCATCTTATCCACTTTTTGGTCGACACTCTAATGCATCCACTCATTTTTTTTGTTTGTTTTTTTTTTTGTAAAAAAAAAAAAAAAGCTGGACGGGAGGTTTGGGATGAAATCAGGTTTCCTTTTTGGTAACCTAGTTTCAGGTATGCAGAGTTGGTGAGGCGAGGATAGGGAGGTATAAAAACAGGGAATCCCTGGCTTTGGCAGAACTGGCTATACGATCAAAGGATCTGAAATGCTAATTGTAGCATGGTCTGTTAATACCAGTTTTAAACACGTCTGGGATGTCGATAAGTTCTGCTTCTAGCCTTGGTCAGAAAAGGACTGTTTTTGGCTTAGGGGGCTTACAACACCTCTACCTCAGGATTCAGATGTGTTTCTCAAACAAACATGCCTGGTGCAGCGTTTCTTTGGCCTGGAAAAATTCACCAACAGGGGCCCAGATTTGTTCAGTTAGAAAACCTGCATAAACAGACAACTCCAACTCCTAAGGTTTTGGTTAAAAACGCCCGAAAGGTCGACATGACTTTGCTTTAGAAGTAATGCTGCAAAATAAATAAACCCCAGAGCGTATCAAAGAGTGGCGTAAAATGCATAGTGCATTCAGTGTTTTTCCTGCGAGGCGGAGCCAAGGGATAAAAAAATAAACAGGACAGTGGGCTCTGTAACATCTAAACCTGCACCTTGTAGCCAGGCTCAGATAATAAACAAGAAATACCTCCTGCTCAGCGGGAATGCACTGTGGGATTGCTGCTATCCATGATACAGCTCTGGTCTCACGTGTCCAAATAGTCCAAATATTCCTTCGTCCTGCGGAGGGAGTGTTGTCTTAGATATGAGTGTGTGTAATCACCGAGGAGAACTGATTCAGCACACAGCCGCAAACTGCCATTTTAGAAAAGCTCATCCATGTCAGCACGGCCTACCTGAATGGGGGAGATGGTCACACGTGGAATCTGTATCCACGACTAATAATTAAGGCGTTTAAATTTTAACCAGCACCTGAAATGTGGTAATAGCGCAGGCATGAGTCAGAGGCCAACGGAGTGGGGGAGAGAAAGAGAGAGCTAGAAAAAGCCCAGCCAGACACAAGACAGAAGGAGTTTCACGCTGTTAATTTCTTCCAACCCATTAGGCCAACAACCTAAAGCGGTGCTCATTTTCAGACTGTCCTGCTCACCGACAGCAGCACAAGCACACACTTAATGTTTGTGACAACTTGATCAGCGCCTATGAGCCCCACTGTCTGTCTGTATTTCCACAAATGTATGCAAGCTCGCCTCCCTCTGCAGCCATGACGATGACACTGTCACACTTTCATGCGGGTGCACGCGCATCTTTCCATTCATGCAAATGCACACTTCTCACTTTTCCTTTTTTTCATTCTCTCTCTCTGTTTTGGGAGGGTGGGCAAAAACACACTGGATTACAGCGGGACAATAGGCGAAGGCAGGTCACCACAGCAACAAGCAGAGAGGGGCAGGAGCAGGGGCTCTTTATGTGGAACGGGATGGTGTCTGAAGTACTGATTTTGGGGAAGAAGGCGGGGGAGGATATTCCAGCAGTTGCGTTTGATAAGTTAATAAAACTCAACGCAACTCCAAATGTAAGGCATTATGGATAGCTTTCATGTATTTTTGTCCCATTAGTGAGTAATGTTTTTTCCCCTTTAACAATCACTTGTGCTCCATCTCAGCACCCCTCCCTTTTCTCTGCCCTTCAACCTTCCCCAAGATCCCCTCCCTCTGTCTCCATGGGGGGGCAACTCCTTCCCTTTCAATCCCCATGCCATCTCCCTCTTCTATTCACCGCCCGCTCTCTTGCTCCTTCCACCCTCTCCCCCGGCCACTCATCTATCTCCACAGCATGGGCTGCTTTTTCTTTTCTTTTTTTTTTTTTTTTTTACCAAATTTCATTCAAAGCAGCCACAGAAGGACAAACTCAGAGGCTGAACAAAAACCCAGCTATTTGATTGGAAATGAGCAAATAAAAAGTAAACAAATGAGAGAAAGGAAGGCATAGAGTTAGGAAAGTGAAGAGATTAGCAAAGCTACTGATGAATGCAGAGTCACTTTTAATGTCACCTCGCTTGTATCAGTTTTTCTTTTTACTTTTTAAAAGAAGAACAACCATTTAGAGGAGAAATAGCTATTAGTAGCTGGAAATATTGCATTGGGATTCCTGCCCAGTGGCCCTTTCCATCTGTAGGGAGAACCTTCACATCTGAAATGCACACAGAAAACCTGCAGTCTACCTCAGGGAAATTCATTTAACAACAGCTAAAAACTGACACACTTATTCAAACATCGACCCTGAGACTTCAAGACATCGTGCAAAAAAAAAAACAACTAGAGCCTAGAAACAAAACTAGAAAGCAGAAAAAGGCAGCCAAATAGATTAGAAATAAAATAAAATGTACCATGAACCTATATATTCAAACCACAAATATCTTTATGTTCAATGTTTATAATAAATATGGTTTAGTTCTAAACCTAATTTGTGAATCATATATGGTTGGCCTAATAAACAAATTAAAAACAGGCATAAAAGACTGAAAATAAACATTAAAAAAATAAAAGCAGTAGACATGAATGGCCATACAACATAGAGAGTATTCAGTGTAAAGATGGAGGCAATCCATTCCACAATCTGGGGGCCACACTTCTAGAGTATTTTAAAGATTTTAAAATTTGTTTTTGGAAAGATTAAGACAGACTGGGGCCTAAAGAGCTAAGGACAGGATTTCTAAATATAAAGTCTTAAATGTAAAGAGATTAAAACAACCCTCTTTTTCATGTCTGGAATTTGCTAATTAGCAGAATATAATGTCAACTTGTGCTTCACAGAACACAAATCCCCTTTCCTTACATGTGAAGAAACTTTAATCACCACTAGCAACTGCAAAGTTCAGCCAAAACGCATGAATTTAAAGGGAAAGATTAACAGATTTTATGTCTCACTATCACTGCTAGGAGTTTTTCTTTTCTCTTGTTTTATCATAATTTTATAAGATAATTTCATTTCATTTCACAAAGGGACTTTGAATCAACAGATCATGTCATAAATATATCCAATGATTTCTATTAAATTAGTTATATAACTTTTAGGCTTAAAAAAAAGAAAAAGAAAATGAGACTCTAGGTTTCATTTTGGTCCCAATCATGGCAACCTTCTCTGCATACTCAGCCATTGCATGCAAGTTTATGCAAATCTTCGTTACTTAGCCCCGTCAACGTCATTGGGCTTTGGAAAAGTCATAAGTCATTGACTGCTGGTTTATTTTGTTTACAGCCTGTTTTGTTTTTTTTATGCAGAGGCTACAGAGACTTTTTAGAAAAGAGTTAAAGAGCTGAGAAAATGTGATAAGGTGAGTTTATTGGAATGAAAATAGGAGTCATATCTAGTGCCATTCAGATGTTTGACAGCAATAGAAACTCACCTTCCCAAACTGATCGAAGTATTGCTTTACATCCTCGATGGTTGTGTTGACCGAAAGCCCTCCAACAAAGATCTTCTTTGTTCGGGTGACAAGCTAGAAACACAATCGGAATGACAAAATGACTTTTATGAGATGCAGAGACTTTCTTTGAAAGGACATTAATTTAGTAAAGTAAGGTTTATATTTAAACACTATTTTAAAAGTTTAATGTGTTCTTAGATGTTCATCAGATGAGAAATGTCCAAAATGTATTTATAAGGGAACCAGTTAGTTAAACATGTCTCTGTTCATTTCAGGAGGTCAGGGAGTCATGGTGTCAGATCTTTTCTGGTTATGTGCCTGACTTTTATCCCAGCCAACCAGGGTTTAGGGATATATTACATCATCATCAAGCTGTTTATTATTCTGGGGTGGGGTGCGATGGGAGGAGACTCACCTTAGGCTGAGCCCTGCGAGGAAAGGCCACCTTTGGGTCGATCTGCAGGGGAGAGATTTAAGCCCGGTTATAAAAGCTGGGAGAGAATACATAAAATTAAAGATTGATGGATTATTTTAAAACACGAAGAAAAAAAAGGGAAACCCCTCCTGGGTTTGCTGTTTTTATGGGCCGTTTCATTTATGTTAAAGATTAATTACATCCTTTAGAGATCCACCTCACACTGAGTTACAGCTCAGGCAACTTCACAACAAATGAAAAGGATTTAATGAGCTGCATTAAAAAATACATCCTGACCTAGAAGATTTGTCCCTGCTTAAAGGACATCATCTTTTGCACTTAAGATAAAAAAAAACATATTGAAATATCAGGGGAAAATAATAATTTATGTAACCAAACCTATCAGACCTCATGTGAAAAGATACTCTGATGATTATCTAATATTTTCTGGAAGCTAAAAGTAGAATTTCACAACTTGAACGCTGGTCTTATCTGCTGCCAGAACTAAACAATAAAACAGGACCTATCTAACAACATGAAGTAGGCTAAAAGATTAAAGCAACTCCTCACATCCCACGCTAAAAAAAAAAAAAAGGTTAAAGAACAAAGTCAGTGTAAAGTGAACCTCACCTGGAGTCTGCTCAGATCACAAAAAACTCCTAAACTTCATTCATCGCAAGTATTATCTGTCCCAGATAAGTTTTCAAAACAAAGTAACCAACTAGTCTGTCGCTTATATACCAGAAAAAAAGACGGTCTCTAAGCATTAGGGGGCGGTATTTCAGAAATGCAGCATCTTGGTAACATCTTAACGCTCTCAGGCTCAAATTAAGTTGTAGTTGCAGGAACAATCTGATATTTGGAGATAATGATCATGAGAGGTAGTAATACACAATTCAGACTTTTTTTTTGAGAGAGACCTTCACATGCAATAAATTCTGGGATGTTGCAGATTTGCAACAGTGGCATGGAGTGGTAAATTAACACTGAAGACTGAATCTGATATGAATGTTAACTTAATTTGAATGTCACAAACAAAAAATTAAGAAAACAAAATTCGAAAAAAAAAGTTCTCTCACAAAATTAGAGACAACTTTTTCTCAAACTTTTTCTCCACCAACATCTCAAAACCTCTCGAGAAGGCCGTTTCTGTTAAAATGTTGCTCAAAATATTGGCAAACTAGTAGCTAAAGCATGTAGCATCCATTTGTACCTGTTTGGGCACAGGTTGTGAATCCACAACATTGAAATCTAGATGCCTCTGGCGAAAAACCCAGAGGAAATAAAATCTACTAATTGCCATGTGTCATATCTATACACATTCATGATTCATCTTATGTAATATTGATTTCAAAATAATAGAAATTGGTAGAGATACTTAATTGGTGCTTAGAAAATCTGTTTCAGTGACACCAAGGACTCAGCTATGTTGAAAGTGAGTTAGCAGTGCTATCTGGTGAGCTGGAGAGAAACTGTTTGTTGCAAATGCACAACTAAGTCCTTCTGTTGTACTTCTGAGTAACAAAAGCTCTTAAAATATGGATGTGGAGTAATTAGCTAAGTAGGATTTAGCTGTTGCAAATCTGCAACATTTGCCTGGAGAGGGTTAATATTTTGGAGGTCTGGGGTAGGTTGGATGCTCAACAATCTAGACAACCTGTCATAATTGATGAAACCATTATTTCTGCTCATGACCAGAAAATGCTAAAGGAGAATAATTAAGCCTTCCTTCAATTCATGACCTTAATCTGAAACACTCTGGTTGTGCAGCAGGACAGAGTCCTAATGCCTAAAAGAAAATATAATGCTGTAGTGGCCTAGTCAAAGTTACTTGCCTTTCTTCCAACTAAGATTCATTGACATGACCTTAAGCAGGCTGAATTAAAAGGGAAAAAAATGTAGAAAATTTAAGAATGAAAACAATTGTGTGGACAAGAGTGGACCAAATTCCTCCAGAGCCGTGTGATAAAACAAACTGCTTCTTCTGTCGTCTGTTAAACGTCGGCTGTTGTTTCTCAGCGTGGCCCAAATCATCGCTATATTTAGCTATATTTATTCCTCACAGCATCAAGTTGTTTTGGATATCCCTTAGCTCTCCTGTTCAGAGAGGTCGTCTTTCATATCAACATTTGTTTCATATCTAAAAAGGGTCAAAGAGGCAAAAACAGAAGAAATCCTTACAGAGGGGAATAAATCTTCAAAGCATAGCAAAGCATCAACAACATAACACAAGAAATGCAAACTATAATGTAGCATACTGTTTGAGCTTAGACTCAGACCACTATACAAACCTCAATTCACAAAGTTCCCAACTCTTTCTGCTCTATATTCTGGTCAGGAGCAAAGAACTCTTGCTGTGGTAACTATAACCCAAATTAGTCAAAACAAACAAGCTTTTAAATCTGACTACTTGGAGAGCTAAACTCCAGAAATAGAACGTATGCTAATCTGTGAATATGTATAGTAAACCCTTGTTTATGCAAGCCCCCACAAATCCAAACCCAGCAGCCAAACAAACAGTCAACGGGAACAAATTAGTCAGTGAGACGACAATTCATACTCTCTGAATTTTCTCCTGGACCCGTCCAGCCACAAAACTAGACAAAGCGGAGCGGTCTAAAAATCTAAAATGAGCATTTAATATTCTGACTACATTTAAGATGGATGTGTTTGGGTTTTTTTGTTTTTTTTTTCCTCTAAGTCTCACAAATCCTGACAACCACCATTTTGGATTAGTCAGATTTGACTGTATCAAGAGTTCCCAGCCCCCCCAAATGGAATGCCTCAGCAGTGGTCAAGGTTGCGGATAAAATTAGAAATAAATGAGCTTTGAATGAGCTGGCATTTTGATAATGTTAAATATGCAAAGCCCAGCCTGGTATTTTATATATTTGCATGGAATTGTGTGTTATTCTCACTCAGGCCAGCTGAGAGAGATGATTTTAGGTCACAGGACCCTGTAGTGTATTATAGTCTTAGGCTTTCCATCTATGTTGCAATAATTGGATCTGTAAAGCAAAGCCTCTTGTGTCTCGCACGGTCGCTATTAGGTGTATTGAATTGCAACTGGCAACGATAGAGAGTCTGTCAAATAGCCAAAAATAATTAAATATAAAGCGGACAATATACGCATTATTAAATAGGTTCCTCATTCAGTGTTTTTAAAAAGAACCTTTCATCTCTTTACAGTGATAATTGCCCGCTTCTGATGGCAAATACATCCTTTGAGGGCCTTTAAGTGCCTCAGATTTCCACCACTCTGAGAGCACAGTGCTGTGTAACTAAGATGCAGCTGCAGCGCCCTTGAAAGGGATTGCAGAAGGACTTTGCACCTTGAAGTGGGACGCAAAGATGAGAGGAGTCATGTCACCTCCAGCTGGTCTGAGCACAAAGAGGAAGGTGACAGGGACTTGCGAGGCCGACGGCGACAAACGGCAGCACAACGCAGCGAGGTCACGCAAAAAAAGGCAACAAAGCAGTTTTTATAGTATCTGTGATTAATGTAACATCATAGATCTGTGTGATAAGGAGATTGAAATTAATACCACTTTCTGTCCTTAAACAGGATACTTAATCAGTACAGTGCGCAGCACAGAGCAATACAGACAGCTTTTTCCTTTTAAACAAAAAAAAAAAATGGTTACCAGAATGGAACAAATGTGAAAAGACAACCATGCTTCTATATATTTTTTTTTTGGTGCAAAGTCGGGGGGAATGTTCTTGGCTTTTCTGGCTGACCTGGAAGTGACTTCTAAGCCGCTGGTGTTGAAAACAGCCCACCTGCTTTTAAACGGTCAGACATGACCAGAAGAGTGAAGCCGCCTGAGGCCATTAAGAGGCAGAGACACTGACACACCGCAAGCTGGCAGCGATCAGGCGCTGAATCACATTTGACACAAAACTGAAGTCACAAAAACTTGCTTAAATAAATAAATAAACAAGAACAGGGGCGAATGACGCTCGTTTTGCATCATCTTGTGATTTCTTGTAATCATGTCTGCGTTTGTCAAATGCCTGGATCAGCTTTGAAACCAAATTTGTTTTACTGATTGAAATCATATGCAGCAAATGTTACAACACATTCAACCAGGTTTTATTTGAAAGGGGGAAAAAAACAACATAAAAATTCCTGGTTATTAAACACATCAGGGCTTAAAACTAGTTTTTTGTTGCTGAATGCATCCATATTAGCAAACAACACATTGTTTCAATGGCTCACAACGCTTTGGAAACCATTGTTTTTTTCTAAGTCATTACTACAAGAAAAAGGTCCTGCAGCATTTTTAATATCTATCCCAAATCTTTATATATCTACAAAAATTAGGCCGTTTGGAAACTCAAAGCTTGTTACTAAAGGTTTTTCATCCAAAAAGATTTTTTCTGAAACATGAACAGAAAATTGAATGTGGTGCAGAACAAAAATATAATATTTATTTAAAATACATATAAATAATTACTTTAAATAATTTTTGATGGGTCTAAAATATGTAAATACTGACTTCTAGTTATGATGCCAAAATAAGGACGAAAAGATTCTGCACCAGTAGGAATACTGCGCTGAAGTTATGCCAAGACGGAGTTTAGGTGCTGCCAGATTTTAATACTTCTGTATTATACCTGAGAAATCGCTTTCCTAATAGAAAAAAATAAAAGATTTAAAGGCCAGCTTAGGGAGGCAAAAGCAATTCGTGCAAAAGCAAAATGAGGCTTGCAAAAGTAGCGGACGGAGAAGGCAAATGTTTCATATTATAAACCTGCTGGAAAATTGTACGAAAAGGGCGGACGACTGCAAGATCGCCCCCTACTGACCGGGAAGCTTTATAATTGTAGCTATAACTTTTAAATCTTTTTTGACAATCAGCAAAGCGCAAAACCTTAAAACTCGCAGGTGTTGTTGAGAAGCAAGCAAGTTTTTAATAAACGAAGCGCCCTTAAAGATAATCATAAGATTGAAGAGATTTAAGAAAGGTATACAACTTTAAAATAATAGACAATAATCATTATTTTTTATATTATATCTTGCAATAGTCAAACACTTCATTTCTCACTTCTGCCCTTTAGGTGGCAACAATACAGTTAAAGTGAGTTTACAGCCACATAAGAGGAAAGAAAGAATTGCTGTTAGCTTGCAGATCGATACATGCAAGCTAGAAATAAGCACTTTTCTAATCAAAAACAATAAATTAGTACAACCATGTGACCAAAACCTCAGTCATTGCAACCACAAAACCAGCTTAAGTCGGAGGTGGCTGGACTTTCTCTCATTTGTATGTACAACAACTGATGTTCAACTCTTCAATCAATTATTTTGCATACAAATATTCTGATTAATAAAGAAAACTCGTCTTCTAACATGTATGTATATCTTACATAGTTGTTGCTTACGGTTAGTGCACAGGAAGTCGAATTATAATCACACTTTTTTGGTAAAATCCCGCAGCCATTCCTCAAAGATGGCCTCAGTATAATGTAGCCAAAGAGTAAGTAACCAAAGATATATGGGGTCATATTTAGAGGAAACTTTACACCCTTTGACTGAACCTTATTAGCAAATAACAGAAAATGTTAATGTCTAGCAAGTTGTTCTGTTAATTCTTTTGACAACTCTGATTCAATCACAGAACATACTGGAACATTACATGTTAGACATATTGATGTAAAGTATCTACTTATTCTGCAATAAAAGAACTTGTTAAAAAAAAAAGGAAAGCTCATGCTATTGTCCATCTTTACCTTTTGAGGTACATAGGTTGGTCAGATTTGTTTAGGAATCCTAGAAGACTAGATAAGATATTTTTTTTATTCTTTCTGTTAGGGTTTTATCTGTAGATTCCACCCATAACCAGAGGTTTTTACCATTCTGATTGTTGTCAGTAACTCAAAGAGAGGTAGCTCTGTAAGCTTGGTGTTTTTGTCGATCATTTCACGCATTTCTTTGTCAAGGTTTTATCCTTTTATTTATTTTCAATTTGTTTAAAAAGTTAAACCCAAAAAAAGCATTCGAAAACATGATCAGTGCGTCAGATCTTAACAGAATGAGCACAAAATCTCTAAAATCGTTGCTTGAAAGAAAGAAAACTCATAAACTGGCTAAATAGAAACCCAAGAAAGGCAAAAAAATAAATAAATAAGGATAAAATCGGTATCAGCCATTAAAAGCCTTACGGATGTTCATCTACATATATCAAATGTAGAAATACATCAATATTATTTCACCAACACCTCAAAACTTTTTACTACTGCAGGTTCTCTAACAAACACCCTTAATGATGGCTACCAACTACACTAGGTTAGACCTGAAGCAACATCGGTAACAATGCTACTACAGCTACTATCATGCCATGCTGTTAAAAAGTAATCATTCCACTTGAGCGGAAAAACAGAATATATATCTAAGATGTAATTTCTACATCTGGCTCTTCTCTGAGGGAGACAAAAAATAAATGAAAACTAAAGCATCTATCAGAGTGGCGGAATAGCCTCAAGGAAGACAGAAAGACCACAAAGCAAAAAAAGGGGGGAAAAGAAAGACGTAGCCAGGTCACTGTTTTCAACACTCAGGAATAACTCTTCAGAGGCTCAATGTGCGACGAGAAGCAGTCAGACTTGTGAAAATGAAGATACTAATAAAAAAGAAAGTAACAGGAAGGGAAAAAAAGGTTGGCCTTCTGAGCCTGACAGAGAAGAGTTACAACCGAGTGTTCGTGAAATGGTCTGACTAACATCCTGCTGCATGACATCCAACCTCCGCTCAATCTAAGCAGCAAAGTGACAGCAGAGCCTAAATTATGATTTTTTTTTTCTTTTTTTAGTGGTTTAGCTTTGAAACACTACGCTAATCTACGACAAATAGTCACCTCGCTTGGCGCTGAGCGTCCACCAGCGTAACAAACTGGAAAACAAAAAAATATATAAAGGAAATAATGTCAAAAAAAATAGATGGAGGTAGATGGATAACAGAAAGAGGAAGTTGAGGAGGAGAAAAAACACAGGACAGAGAGAAATAGAGAGAGGAGGTATCTGGAAAAAAAACATTCAGCCCATGAGAAAGAGGGCCTGTCCAGCGTAGCGGTGCAGCGGGGCCATCCCAGCAGGCAGCCCCCCTGATTTCATTAATTAACAGGACAAAGAGTACAAAACAGATGGACCCGCAGAGAAACTGGGGCTCCTGAGTGACCCTCCATACATACATCCCCACATGAATATCCACAGTGTAACAAACGTAACAATATCACATGCATGTTCCTCCAATCAAACAAACAGGAACACAGACTTAAGCAGCTAATGACGATGTCCCTCTTCCAAACACACCGGCCAACTTGCCAACTAAATGGCAAACAGCCACACTGATGAAAAAGGCACGACGGGACACCAAATTATGGCGGCACAATCAATATAGGCTAAGCAAAAAGCTATAAACACAAGAGGAGACAAAGAGGACTTGGCATGTCAATGAGTGAGAGAAGGACACTTGGTTTGGGTCGGGGCCAGCAGGGTCAACCTGCACAGATGAACAATGGAGCGGTAATTAGTTAACGAAGCACACTAATGAGCCCCGGCGACCCGAGCCTATCCCTAACCCCCTAACCCTGCTAACCAGGCTGGGTGCGGTGGGGCTGCATGTGGGCAGAAGTCTGAGCCCACCTTAAGAGCAGGTCTGATCTAAATCCGAGTATGAACCTTAAAAGGCCAATCCAGTTTGCTTCCTTCAATCCGATTAGTTGTTTTTCAGATCCATACTAATTACAGCACAGGAGCTGAGCCTCCCCCCCCTCCTCCTTTCCTATCTCTTCCAACCCCCCAGCTCCAGTTTTGTCCATGTCAGCATTAACAGCTAATCTTCCAGTGGAAGGGCCACTGCTAACATCTAAGCTCTGGTAACCAGGTGTTGGAACAGTAACCTGAACAAAAGGGCTTAAACGCTCTTTCAGAACATTTTAGATAAAAATCTGAAACTATGATTTCTCTAAATGGGATTCATAAAAAAATATAACAATCTAAAACATATGTTTATTCTAGGGTTACTTGATTTTAAAACTGTTCGTTTATTTCAGTATTTAGATTGGGTTTTCCTGTTCCTCTTTGATGTATGACCTGCCAGATTTTGCTTCAACTAAGGGATTTTGTTTCTTATTGTTGTTTTGATATCTTTAATGAGAGGAAATAGTAAATTGAGGCTTTTCATCCTTAAACCTGCCAATCACAAGAACTGATTGGTGCACCTCTATTCATAAAATTATATATTAGGACAATGCTCTCTAATGGAATAACAGCATGAAGCCATCACACATGAGGTTGCAAAAAGCCTCGTCAATCAATCACTTATAAATAAAGAAAAAAGAAAAAGAACCACTGGGTTTACGGGTAACTGGAACCAGAGATGCTTGTTTTTCTGGGAACATCTGCTCCCTTCTCCTCCTAATCCTATAACTAGTTTCAATGAAGCATCTCGTGGAGAAAAACAAAACACCATACCAGCGATGCCCCCTCCGCATCCAAAAGAACACAACTGCACACCACAGGCCCGAGGCAATACTTTGCCCCCGACAGGAAATCTAACCTCCAACCAAAAACAGCAGCCTCAATAGACCTCTCTCTCTCTCTCTCTGAAAAACAATCAGCAACCTTGTGTGGATTCAAAATGATCTGCTGTAATTTCACCTGTGACTTTTCAGCGTTTTAAGGAATGATTAAAAGCAAAGCAGGACGTAACAGTATTGTGAATGTTTAATAATGTTTTTAACCAGTGGCATGGACCTTGCTCTATCTAATGTAGTTTCCCTCCCACTCTGTGTGTTCTGCTGCTCTGTTAAACAGCGTCCCTTGGTTCTGCCTTTGCCCCTTTGTGGTATTTGCCAGCCAACCCGAGGGGCAAAAACACCTGAGCGTCGAATATTCTTCCTCATTCCCTTGAGTCACGTCTGTCTCCAATCTGACGTATAACTACAGGGCCAGGAGTGTTGCAGAAAAAGTAGCACAGGGATTTAAGCTACACTTGAACTTTATGTCCATCGATACAGATCGATAATTTTTTATATGGGCTTACTGGAAGCCGTGACTGAGAGAACATATAAACCCCTGCAGATGGATTTTACAAATACAGTCTGAACAGACAAATATCAACATTCTCAACCCTAACTAGAAAAAAAAAGGAAAAAAAAACAGACCAGAAGCAACCTGAGATGGTATGGTGCACTGGACGCCTTTATGCAAACAAATGTTTAGTTGGGGACAATTTTAGACGTGCACTCTATTGTTCACTAGTGATAAACTTCACTGTGCTTCTGTTAGTCGCTGGAGTAAAATTAAGTAAAAAGTCTCCTCAGAAAAATGTATATAAATACCAATAAATTCCTCAAGTGATTCAGACACCCCCTCTGTAATTGACATTTATTCATTCCTTGCACTGTTTTTGCACATCACTATCACTTTACTTGGATTTAGCTATACATATTCATATATATATATATATATATATATATATATATATGAACTCTGTATCTGGAGCATGTAACAAAAGTAATTTCCCTCTGGAATAATTAAAGTATTTCTGATTCTGATAACATAGCCCACCTGGCTTTATTCAAACCAATAATAATAATCTAAAATCATTTATGAAAGTTCACATCTCAATATTTATACATCCTCATGTTGTTGTTTTTACAGATATAGAGTAAACACATGTATACAGGTTATTCTTTTCTCTTTTCCTGCTCTTTATAGTTACAGCTGTTTTCTCTGGCAGGACTGTTTTTCCAGGTTGCTAGCCTGCAGTCTGCTGCTTTACACACAACTGTAGTTTGACTTGCTTTCCTTTGATTTTTTCTCTGTAACCCTCTTTTTTTTATTACTGATAAGTTTTAAAAAAAACACTTTTACAAACATTTGTTACTAATTTTTGGATTGCATTCAGGATTCCTATCTGTTCCCTATTCAACACTTTCCTATTTTAATTTTGGTTCCTTTCAGTTCAAGCTGAATTTATTTTGAAATTATTTTATTTAAAAAACACATTAAAAATAAGCACTTAAATTCTATTATTAATTTTCATACATTTTAAACAGATACTTTGGTAATTTGGTACAATATACGCATCATTTATGATGCATGGTATCAGTGACATCTGTAAATGTTGTTTTGTTGTTGAATATTACATTGATATTTACCATCACCTTAAACTCAATCAGTTTTTCAATTATATTTCCTCTAGTGTGAGTTTTAGCATTTCAGCCACTAATAGATGGGCATAAAAGAGCAGGTAGACTTATATCTGATAATCACGATGTTGTTAAATATTTCTTAAACCTCCTCTGGACTTTATAATGAAAATGAATGCAAACAAGTGGTAAATTAAGAGAAAATGTAGAATTTACCATTTTAGAAATATGTTTAATTTTATCTATAAACAGCTTAAAGTTCATCTGCATTAACTGCCATTGTCTTTACTATGGTTATTGGACGCCCAACATCATTCCAAGGGCCACAGAGGGCCCACAATCCACGCATTTGATCTAAATAAGGCGATTAATGGACATTTTTGAGTTATTTTGATGCAGGGAAAGCTGTAGCCAAATTGCAATTAATCATAGAGTAAACTTTTAACATATGTTAACATATAAGGACAAAAATGGGTGAAACTAAATTCATGACACCATTTTTTTCTTATTTAGATTCCTGTTTTTTTCTGTTGGAAATCACATCCTGTTGGTTGATGTGTTTAAAAATAAAAACATTGTGAGATTTAAATAGATTGGTGGAAAAAAATCCCACCTTTTCATTATTCTACCTCCTTATAAGAGCCCATCAAAGATGAAATCATAAGATTTGGATCTCAGCTGTGCTGCAGAATCTCCAGTTTTTAACTTTTCATATCGCTACATCCCTGCAAAGTATTTTGGTTTATAACAGAGCAACATCTAATCCCCACCAGCGACCTGCCAAGCTGAGCTTCCAAAATCACACACAGGGTTCTGACTTTCAGGAGCTTGAGCAGCACCTCATTTTAAGAGGTAATATGACTCACTGAGTAACTCTTTGCAGTTGCTCAGGGCCTATTTGAAGCGAACACAGCAACAGGCATGTTGTAATAAATCTAATAACGGCTGTAAAGACAAAAAAAAATCAAATATTTGTAAGTTGCAGCTCAGAAATAATGAGACGTATAAAAAGTGAAAGTCTGGCATGACTTGACATTATCTCTGTGTGTCAGAGCTTTGCCGCCCGACTGAGTCCAGCGCCTTAAGTTAATGCAAAATAGCTGAGAAGTTGTTATGGAGACATGAATCCCATTGGGTTATGCTGTTACAGCACCGTCTCCAGAGGCTGGCGTCACCCCCAGCAACAGACTTGCTCCAACAACTGCACCCAGGTCTACCTTTTCTCCACCCCTGGGTTCCGCTGCCATTCTGTGCCACCATTTTTCCCTCTCAAATGATCCTATTGTGAAGCCGCTGGTGTGTGTGTATGTGTGAGTTCAAGCTGACGAAGACACACCCTGTCCCCAGTCCCACACCCAATCTACATGACCAAGACAGCCACATTCACACCTTCATGGGTATTCAAATCTCAGTCAGCAGCTTGGAGTCACACCAGAAACAAGCCGCTGGGATTCACACGTCCTCTCTTGCCTTTTTTTGCCTTATATTTATTAATAAAACCAAACACAAGCATGACCTCTTTCTGGCAAAGCGTCTGTCCCATTTACCTACATTTGAATTCTAATGTTGCAGGAGTGAAGGATGGGATTTTTTTTTTTTTTAAATAGAAACTTTCCAATCAGAGCAGCCTCGTATCTCAATCGTTACTTCAATATTTAAATGAAGACTCACAGGCTGAACGGGAACTGGTTTTCAATCCGACACTAACAACCTTCTCTTCTTAAACTCAGCTGAAACAACTCCTGGGAGCTCTGTGCCATGCATAAAACCTGTGAGGGGTGTTAGCAGGGGCTCCTGCTACCCCATTCAGGTCCCCCAGGTAACCATGGCAATGAAGACCAAGAAAGAACGCTTTCATGTTGGCGCCCTGAACCGGGATTTGGAGGGGGGAAATGAGCAGACAGGAGAAGCAGAAGGAGGAGGAGGGTGGCTGCTCCAAAAAACACACTCCTGAACTTTACAAGCTATACAGTGGAAGGCAAAGTGCACAAAGAGGCAGGAAGAAGAATAAAAAAAAAAAATAAAAAAAAACATGCTGGTAGAAAAAAGTTATCCAACCATTAAGCACAAAAAAAAAAAAAAAAAACTTACCGTTTTAGAATCCAATTCATGTCTGTTTTGCGCCAAAACCTTTTCCACGCCGGCCTGATCCGCGTATGTAACGAAGCCAAAGCCCCTGCATGAGGAAAGAAATGAAATAAAATCACACATTAAGCCATCTCTGCTGGAGAGGCTCAGTGGTTTCTCCTAAGATCCTAAGAGGGGGGTCTATATGCACAACTTTTTACAAACTCAAAACAGAGGAGTAACTCCTTAACTTGCAGAAACAATAAATCCCACTCCTTCTAAAATTATTATTTAGATACATAAAATCTAGAACAGACACCTCAAAATATGGTGATAAATTCTGCAGAGAATGATGTTTTTCTTGAGTCCTGATTTTGTGACTGTAGAAATCTCATTCGGGGGGGGGGGAGTGCAGAGTGTTTTCAGCTGCTGCTCATGTTTATGAATCACCCCCCACCATTAAAGCTTAAAAACATTTTTTTCCCTCAGCTTTCAACATTAGCAAGACTTAAGTTGGACCTCTTTTTTTTAAATTGCTTTTATTGCCTTGTTAAAATCCTCTCTTGTTCTTTTAAAGTATGCTTTCTAGTTTGCAGCTACAGTTATGTTCGGTACTTTGTTTCAGCTCCGGTTGTTTTAACGCACTTTATTAAGTTACATTTAAGTATATTTAGGTTGATACAGGTTGCTCTTGTGAAAAAGAAACAGAAATGTAAGAAATATCATCATGGTTTTTATGTATTTAAAGATTCTTTTACCACAAACCAAGACCTTAAGAGAATTGGCACATCTCTGAATTTTAAGAGCTAGTAGAATATAATGCTTAAGCCTTTCAGCTCTTTATATGGTACCCCAATTATTACCTGCTGCTAGTAGAATACATACAGTCAGCCATTGAAGGTCGACCTTCAGATGAATGTTTTTGAGAGAAAACCGGGTGATATCTGTGTCTTTAGCCTCACTGACAAAAACATCTGCTCCATCGGAAGAAAAGTAACCCCAGAGCATGATACTGCCTCCACCATACTCCACAGAGGGCACAGTTTTCCTTTTGATTATCTAGCTGTACCTTAAAATGTTATTTTCAGTTTGAATCACAAACATATGAAGAGAATAGCAGATCATTGTCGGAATTAAAGCTAAAAGCAAACTTCACTGTTACAGGTGGCCTCCAGGCAGCGTCCCAAACCATGTTCCATCTTATGTTTTTAATACATTCTGGAGAAACATTAGATTATGTCATAATTAATCAATATTTTAGCTAGGATTGCTATTAGCAATAATTTAATCGAATGATTATTTTAGTAATTGATTAATCTACCGATTATTATCTAACTAATTGAATAATCTAAAGAGATTCATCTTTCTACATAAGAAAGGCTTATTTAAACAATTTGTATTGCAAATTTTAAATTAATTGTATATGGAAAAAACACAAGAGCACAAGCTGCTAGTCGCATACCAAGTGCACCTACTTTAACTTTAAAATCCAATGTTGTGCCTTCTTAAAGAAATATTTCCAAATAAGCCAATTTGTCTTAAAAAAACAAGCAAAATCACTTCCTTCTTGAAGCCAGCTGACCTGTAGTGTGCAGCAACAGGCTGATTTTACAGCTTCTATTAAATTCTTTCAAACAGAACAAATATACCTAATTCTGTTATTGTTTTCATATGAAGGCATGGTCACCATCTGATTAACCCCGTTTGAAAGTTTCTAGGGGCGCCCCTGGAGACTATGCGTGGAAAGCAGACCATGAGGCATCCAGTGATAGGACGGCGGGGCGCACACGCCTCCTTTCCTCTCTTACCTCGACCGCTTGGTAACGGGATCCCGCATCACCATGCACTCCTTCACCTCGCCAAATTTGCAGAAGTATTCCCTCAAGCCCTCTGCAGAAGACAGGACAAGAAAACTGTTCAATAAACTCCACACACACACACACACACATGTGTTGCTGGGGTGGCCGGAGAGAAACAATGGGGTGGACCACGTTGTGTTTGTGTCCCTCCAGACCTCCCAGATTACAACGAGGGCCACAAAAAAAAGCAAAAATACAAGATTGCAGGTTTAGAGTAGCAGCATCTGTGGGATAATAACACGGCTAACTAGAATAAAGTGCATGCATGTTTGTTTCCTAGAATAAATGCAACGTTTAGGGGGGGTGGAAAGTAGGAGGCGCACAACTTCAGCTTTGACTCTAAATAATCAATAACTTTATTTATGCGTGTATTTATCTGAATAGAGCCCCTCTTCTCTGTTATTACATGCGTAAAAGAGCGCACATGCGGGAAGAGAAAAAAGGAGGAGGGGGGAGCAGACAAGTCTGGTTGAATGTGTGCGCGATTTCCACGGTTAATCTCCTGCGTCTCTGCAAGTCTTAAATCCTAAGAGCTGATCCTCAGCGAGCTGCAGCCTCCTTTTTTTATTTCATCATAGTGTTTAACTTGAGGGAAGCTACTGTGCGCTCATAGAGATGGAGGATTCATCCAGACGGTGGTAAAGTAGAGTGCGGGACAGCTCACCTTGTGTTGTCTGCCAACTCAGACCCCCGATGAACATTTTGCTGAATGAGAGAAAAACACAAGAAGGAGTCAAAACACAACAGAGCACATTTAGGGTGGAAATCTGGAGGATTTTTTGGGTTTGTTTGTCTTTTTTCTTTCTGTGAAATCAGTAAAGTAAAGAAGAAAGCATCGGCCATGTTGCGAAGTCACCCATCGGCCAGCCGGGCCGTTATAATCCCCTAGAGGAGGAGGGAGAGATAATAATAATAATAAAATAAAATAAAAAAGGAGATGATGGAGAAGTTGCGGGGAGGCTATTTGGAGGAACGGTAAATAAACAAACAAGGAGGATGAGGAGGAAGGAGAGGGAGGCAGGCGGAAAGAAGCGGTGCGTCTGCGTCTCCTCCGGTGCGCGGATCCATTCAGAGAGAGACGCGCGCGCACGCGCTCAAGCAGCGTGCTCGTCTTTTGTCTCGGCGCGGAACTCCACTAAAGTCCAAGGTGAACTCAAAAAATAAAAAACGGCTCCAAAATAAAAGAAGAAAAGAAAGCGAAGGGGCTTCGGAGCGGCTCGTTTACCAGGGGTCGTGGGGGGAGTTATCCGTGCCGGACGACAGGCTGCTCTGGCTCCCTTCCGTATCCATTCTGCTCTCCCTGCTGCTGTGGTTCCCGCACTGCTGAGGCGAGGAGAGGCAGTGAGGCTTCCACCGCTGCTGCTGCTCCACACTCAGGGGCGGAGGAGGAGGAGAGAGGGGCAGCAGCGGTGGGGGTGGGGGGGAGGATGGATAGGGGAGGGCTGAGCGAGGAAAACACATGAAGGCAGGCGCTCTGAGGGAGAGACTCCGCCCCCATCCCCTACCTCTGCTGTTCGCCTTGCCTTGCCTTGCCCTCCTCCTCCCCTTCCTCTGCCCTTCCCTGCTGCACATTGGCTGGCTGTGTTCATGCTGCCACTGGCGCTCTCTCTGTAGTGTTTCCCCGCCGTTCCTGTCATTGGCTGATCACAGCAGCATGGTCCATTAAAAACTATTGAGTGGAGCTGGATCCACTGTGTCCTCTGCCTGTTTGGTAACCTGGGAGCCAGTGGCATCACAACAGCATACGTATGCAGGAAATGGACAAATATTCTAGGACGGTGGTCTTTAACAAGGGGTCCACAATCACAAAATTTTGGTTCAGTAGACTTTTTTTCATATGCCCCTCTGGGAGCTATTTATCAATTTTTAGTTAAATCTTAGACTTTGGATTATTTATTTTGATTTGTTATTTAGAATAGGTTTTGTTTATCGATTCACTTAATAAGTTAATTAATTTTGGTTTGGGATGTGGTGTTTTACATTATGCACGTGGGTGGTCATATGTTTTATTTATTTTTTTTTTGCCAGTACTCAGTTATCAGCCAGTTAATCAATCAGTCAGTCATTCAAAGAATATGTGCAGGAATCAGAGTGAGAGCAATAGAAGAATCCTGTGAAGCCTGTAACTTGTTTGTCTGTACGGAGAATAAAGCATGCAAAGAACTGGATTTTGACCCTGTTTAGTCTTTTTGAACTGCGTAAGCCGGAATCCATGGTGCATCAGTTGGCTATTTGGGTCACCTTTAAGTCTTACGTTTTTTTATTTAAGTTATGTACAAATAGTCACTACAGCCCCACTGCAGTTTTTCTCCACTAATTAAAAGGTCTTTAAATCCACATTAACATGAATTTAACACACTGACGTTAACAGATAAATAGAGGCAGGAGATGTCTTTCAGTCATCAATGCACACATTCAGCGACACACAAGAGGTCTTTCAAGCTGGGCACCGTTTCATTCACAACACCTGTCCCATCATCCAAGAATCAGAATCAGAAATACTTTAATAATCCCAGGGTGAAATTACTTTCGTTACATTACTCCGTCCGTAATAGAGTGACTACAGGACCAGTTTGATATAAAACAATTTCATACAATATATATAATTAGGGCGTCCCCGCTCCATCTCACCATCAGTTTGGGGGTTCTTGGCCTGAAAACGTTGAAGAAGAATATGGTTGCAAATGAAGGCAATAAAAACTTTAATATGTCATTTGATTAAATGCAAATTCTATTGAATAATAAATCAGGACATCCTCCGATTGAATATTGTTAAGATCATCTAGGAAAAAAATTTATACATGTTTTTTTTATTCTTTGCCAATTCATTCTTTTTTTATCTCTATAAACATAGGAGCATCTTACAGCTGCACCTGTAGAACTGGCCCTGACTCCTGTGATGGTTCATGTAATGAAGATATAATATAAGATATTCTAATGATGATATGTGCTGTCACAGAACACCTTTTTCTTTAGAATTCTGTTTTAATTATGATTTATACATTAAAATTACAATAAAAACTTTAAATATACGTATTTTGCACCATGTTTTTTCCCACACACTGTTTACATTTGGTCATTGCTGCAGTTTATGAAATGGAAATGTTAATTTCACTGTTAAGCTGCTCCTCATTTACCGCCTGAAAGCTGTACAAAAGGAACACACTGTGTATACGAAACAACAATAAAAGTCAAAAGTCAAAAGTCAAAAAGCCTTTATTGTCATTATATTCTGTGACAGATACAATGAGATTTGGGACTTCCATAACAGCTACCGTGAAATAAAAAATAAAAATAAAAAATATATAAAAAATATATAGATATATTAAAAGGAAAAGGAAATTTAAACAAAAATATATATAAATATATTAAAAGGTGGTTTTTTAAGTCTAAATTGGCTACTTCAGTTATTGCTATAGGATCACAGTTTTATATAAATTAGATTTTTAACCAGATGTAAAATAATAACAGCTGAATTTCTCAGTTTTAATCTAATTCTGATTTGTTTAAAACTTGCCATGCTGATTTTAAAGTAAAAAAGAAGTAAAAAATGTTTTATTATGAATATACATTGACCCTTATATTTCAAAGAATATATTTTTTATTAGATATTTATTTAGCAACTAATTAATTCTGTTGCTTCTTTCACATGGTAAGGAAGATTTTAAGTTTTAGGTAAATAAAACGAACATTTTAAAAATACAAATATATTTTTTAAGTTGAACAGTTTAAAATTGAATTAAACTAAATGACATAGGTTTGGGGCTATTAATATATTAGTTTTAAATCATGAACTGTTACCCTGGATTTTGTTTCATGCTCTCTACCAGCCTGGCACATGCAGACTGACTTTTTACCCATTTTTCTCTACATGATAGTTTAAGTTTATGATTGCACTTTAGCTCAGAGATATCTTCCAATTATCTCTGACCTGCTTCCCTTTCTCTAGGCGTGTTTCCATTCAACTGAAATTCGAATTTTAACAAAACTTTTAAAAGTTGCAGAAAAAAAGAAATGCAAATTTGCAATTCGCTTCCATTTGATTGGAAGCGAATTACACGGCAAAGCATGTTGCTGTTCAACGTCTTTGTCCATAGGAGTGGTAGTCTAGTGGTCAGGGCATATAGCTTGGAATCCTGAGGTTCTGACTTCCAGCCCCACTCCCACAGACTGCCACTCTGAGCAACCCCCTGAGTCTCTGAGCAAGACCCTTAACCCCCTGATTGCTCCCCAGGCGCCCCACAATGGCAGCCCACTACTCCCCAAGGGGATGGGTTAAATGCAGAGGTAAATCTTTCCGATGTGAAACCAATAAAGTTCTATTATTATTCTATTAGGCATCAGACATGGTTAAAGTTTACAGGAAGTAGAGGCTGTAAATCTATGGAGCAAAGATCAATAATGAGAAAAATCTTTAATGAATATGTTGTACCTGGGCAAGTTGTCCTCATGTTAACATGTCGGTTAGTAATGGCGATGCTGCTTCCAGTCATTTCTATGCGCATAATAGGAACATTCAGGAAGACGCTAACCTTAGAAACAGCTGATCGGTCATGTGAGTGAAAGTTTGCTACGTCAGAACTGATTTGAAAAAAGGTGTTTCCATCCCCTTATCAGCTGGCAAGAACCAGAAAAAACCTCAATTGAGTGTAAAAATTTTTTTGCAATCTTAAGGGAGTTTTTTCTCACATTTTGCTGTTTCCATCAAGCTTTTCTAATGCAATACTTCAAAATGAGGATTAGAAAAAGCTGATGGAAACAAACCTATTGTCAAGGCAAAAAAGAAAAAGAAAAACACAGTATGATGCAACCACCACCATATTTCAAAATGAAGATGGTTATGTGCCTGTATCGGTTTTCTTCCACACATACTTTTATCTTTTATCTGCTGCGTTTCCTACATAGTGGCCTTGAAATGACTTTCTGCCTTTCCTCTTGCCACCTTCCCTTAAACTCTAGGTTTGTGGCTGACAGATTCTCACACCTGAGCCCTGGATCTCTGCAGCTCATCCAGTGACCACGGGTTAATGCTACCTGGCCTGGCCTGTAGTGTTTTTGTGAAGGTCTGTCCCAAAAATTATAATAGTTAATGGGGCATCAAGATTTTTAAAGGGAATGATATACTCCCTGAGCATCAGCTATATTTATTGGAAATTTTTACCTTGAATATTTTACAGATAAACTGGAAGTTGACTGAGTTTTTATCTTAAAATGTTTTTAAGTTGTAAGTTAAAGAATTAGAAGCAACCTCAAATATCTGTAGTTGTTTTAGTTGACATGTTTTTTTTTTATGTACCTTTATTATTTGTAAATAATAAAGGTACTTAAATTATTTTGATCTATGTTTCTTATGTAACTTTGCTGCCTCTTGGCCATGGACTCCCTTGAAAAATAGTTTTTTTTTTATCTCAATAGGATTTTTTTTCCCTGGTTAAATAAAGGTTAAATAAAATAAAAAATAAATCTGTAGGTTTTGATAAGAGATGATTAAAATCAGCTCTTTTTTTGAGGGAATGTGTAGCCTCAGGTGCCTGAAGAGATGAGTGAAATAGCCAACAGGATCACATTTCTGGGGCTTCTGTTTACATGGCCCCTGAAACCCAGCAGTTTATTAAAAAGACTCATAAATCAACAAGACATTAAAATGAAACCACATCAAAGAGATACAAATGTATCAAAAGGAGGCTCTAAAAATGCTAAAACTAGCTTCATGCATATGTCCTTGCCTCTCTCTGCAGGGGTCTGGTGGATGCAAGATTTGCGCATGCAGCAGCCTGCTTCCCTTAAGTTTCCACATGGGCCAATGCCTGAATGCAGCAAGCACTTCATAGGATAGGGGGAAAAAATGGAAAAACAGACATGGCCTCTAATAGCTTGAATACATTACTTGAAATTGTTTGCCATGGGTTTACAAAACAGCCAAAACAAATTCAAGCTAGATGGATTAAAAGATGAAATACTTTAGGCAACAATTACACATGGAAGGAATCTGGTCTGAAACATAACATTACAGCTTTGCAACTTTCTTGCCGAAGTAAAGCAATTGCACACCATGATGCTGCCACTACCATGTGCCACCATATAAAATAAAACTGAAAACAACCTTTTTAATTTAATGTAAATTAGCATTTTAATGGAAAAAAGAACAATGAAATTCTCATGTCAGGAATTTTTGTTCCCCTAAACTGGACCCAGATGCTTAATTTTATTCTAAAATAAGAAAATAAAAGAGGGTCAGCACCTTGAAAGGTTACTGACCAAACAAATCTTGAAGTTAGAAACTGACTCCGCCGTTTTGGTCACAGGAGTCATAAGAGCAAGGGTGATCAACCAGGTGAGTGTTTATTACCCTTTAATTCATTTAGACAACATATTTTGTTTTCCTTATTGTTTTGGTGAGAGAAAAATCCACTAGAGCTATCATGTTATAAAAGCTCATGAAGCGTAATGTAAAGACCTTATTTTCAAATGCAGTAGTTAATGGTTGAGATTTTTTAAACAGTTCAGCTACAGGAGCGCAACGACTAAAGTCTGTTGCGATAATATAAAATGAGATACGGCATAATGTTCAGTTGGTAAAGTGAAGCTATTCAGGTGATACTAAGATCCAAAAATAAGATAATAAACACAAAAACATCAACAAAATAAGCTAAATGATCACATTAACTTCAAAAATGTCACAACAAAAAATAAGCATTAAGTGTGTTACCATTTATTGTCATTATTTCTAATCTGCTGCAATAATAAGTATAAGTATCTACTGTTATGAATAACGTGTTTCCACTGCAGTGTAAGCCGTTTTTCTCCCTGTACTTGTCTCCTTCCTCTGTGTTTGGAGCCATCTTTATCCATCGCACCCAAAAACAGTTGTGATCAACTTTACAGATCCTTTACCCAGGTCGTCATCCACACACCCAATCACATTTCAAACCCGACCTCCCCCAGTAACCCTGTCCCTGGGCCCATGTGACAGGCTGCACCAAGCAGCTAAGTGGCAGATTAGCAGCTTTAACTTTGAGTGGAGCTCAGCCGTTGCTGCTTAGCTGAGCAGTTCCAAGAACCCCACCTTCTGGGACTCTTTTATGTGGTCCATTAGTTATGGGTGTTACAATAGGACCAGATACATTTTTCACATCCCCAAGATCAAATGCAGTGTTTATATGTGCAAAAGGTTTAGAGATGGGAGATTTAAAACAAGCCCCATTCCTTAAATCTCCTCCTTTCAGCACCTGACTGCAAGTTTTAAGTTAGGATGAGTGAACATTCCCAGCACCACATGATGATCCATGCATGTGCCGGTTCTGAGAAGGACTGCAGGGTGTTTGTGTGTGTGTCGGTGAGGGGAGGCAGGTCAGGGGGAGTGTGTGTCTGTGGCCTGGTGGACCATGGAGAGAGAACAGTATGTAGGACAGAGCCTCGCTCTCGCCAACCTATCCCGGCTTGAGCCGCGGCTGGGCGTGCTAAATTTCTGCATGCATGATCAATGGCGCTGGATGAAAAAGAGAGGAGAAAGACAGCAGCAAGGTGGGGGAGGGGAGAGGAACAAGTTAGGGCACTGTTAAAAGACAGATTCAAGCAAAAATGATCAGGTTTATGTGCTACTAAAGTTAGCACGCTGTTGTATTATTATTTCAACAGCAAGCAGTGCAGCAGAGCAATGTGAAACTGAGATTTTTCTTTCCATCTTGAGAAACTTTGGCTAACTTGTTTTATGAGCTTAGGCAATAGTTTTGGATAATTTAAAAATCTGGCAAAGCTTGTAGGAAGGCAAAATTTACACAACTGCCTGCGTGTGTGTATGTGTGTGTGTTCAGGGGTGGGTGTGTCAGTGTGTGAGAGAGAGCTTCTCAGTGCACTCTTTGCCCTCCTCTCCCCTAACCCATCTCCATCCCTCTGTCTTGTTGTCATTCTGCCACCTCAGTTGTTTGTCTAATGCAGGTCTTCACTGCTTTTGTTCTCTTGACCACGACTGACCCGGAGCTTGGAGCCTTTTGTCTAGTAGCGACCTCTGACCTGTCAGGGCCTGGGACTTGCTCTCCAAGACCCCTTAGGCAGTTTGAAAAAGAGCTGAGGAGGGGATTCCTCGGAAAACCCTTCTGAAGAGGTTCTAGAGTCATAATATTAACAATGTCAAAGCCTTTATTTAGCCAGGACAGGTCAGGATATAGCATCTGTTCTGGCAAACAGTCCTGATCAAAAAGCGTCTTAATGTAAAAAACGTTTACGTGGAAAAATAACCAAAGGTAACACAAAACTTTTTTATAGTCTGAGTCTTTTTAAAAATGGACCAGTTGTTTTAGTGCAGGGGTGACTAATAATAAATATCAAAATAATGTAATTATAATAGGACTAATACTGGTTTTAATCATGATAATAACAGTAATTCAATACCTGAGGAAAACTCACACACAGCTCTAAATAATAGTAACAAAGCAGACAGCCCACTGGACAGGCTGCAGCTCAACTTGGAGCAGCACCTTAAGCATGATTTCTCTTATTATCACTAAGAGGCTCAATAAGAATATAACCCAACATGTGTCTGATGACAGGAGCAGAGAAGGTTGTGTTTAAAGATTTTTGTCCAAAGATCTAGGAAAAGCTGCAGTTTTACAAATTAAGTTGTTTAATCCGGAAACATGCAAATATGTGTCTGTGTATTGTACAACACAAGGTTTGAAATATTTGTTGTTAGATGATCTAACAACGTTTTTGGTATTTTAAACTGGATATGGAAGTCCAATAACTTTCTATAAAATAAATAGTTTAGTAGAATATGATAAGTTCAGCATCTTTTCTTTATTGTTAATGAAGACCTCTGATAATGGTGTCCACAGGGCATCTGAAGAACATCCTCCAATCATATCAGCTGACTCCTCTTGATGTGAGCTCTACTTGTAGCCCCCTTCGGATGGTCAAGTTCATTAACCTCTAAGACTCTAAGTGAGTGTCAAGCCACTTTGCAGATTGATTATATGTCGGATGCTTGTATCCCATACATATCAAATTAAAGGAGGGTATATACCAAAGTTTGAAAGCAGTATAATTTTTCAGCCAACTGATGGACAGTGCACAGCAACTATGTTACTCTATGCATGAAAAAGCTGACAGAAGTTTTTTCAGCTACTTTAACAGTTTCTCCAACACTTTCACTAGTATCTCATTTAAAGTATTTCCGACCAATGAATCAGTATCACATAGTGATGTTGTTGGTTTAAAAACTAATTATTTGCTGTTTATCCACTCTTAGAGCCTACAAACCTTTATTTAAATGGGATTTTAAATGCAAATAATGCAAGGAATACGTTATTCCTCAAATAACTTACTGAATAAAGCAAACTCTAATGATAAAGTAAGAGGTATGGAAATTATAAGTTTGAACAACCAATAACTTCCTTAAAGTTGAAACCAGGGGGCCATTTTGAAGCATTCCATTTGCTATGTTTTTTTTTTCACCCGGCAGGTGGTGAGTAGAAGAAATCATTATATGAGAGAGGAGATGGGAGGGAAACAAGCACACCTGCAAACGTGCCCGGAGCTCCACCTCCGTTCTCCAATCGTAATCCCTGCATCCCTCAGGGGGGAAGGTGTGGCAGAGGCAGAGAGACAAAGGGAGGAGAGAAAGGCAGAGGAAGGAAGAGATTGAAGGGGAGATTTACATGCAACAGTTGACTGGAGTTTGAGTTAACCTTTTATTAATCACAGCCACACTAAACAAACTAGAATGATGGTGCTGGGAAGCTCTGAGAGAGTCTTCCAAAGGTGACTTCCTGCGAGAGCAAACACACCACTGCCTATCTACCTTAATGACACAGGACTATTTCTGTCTGACGGCCACATGGGTTGGGGAGGGTGAGTAGCAGCGGAAATCTGTGCTGTAATACCGCACAGACAGACGGCTGGGCGGACGAATCCAAGAGAAACTCACACACATACACACCAACAGGCTTGTGGGTGCAAATCAGCAGAGACCTAACACTTAAAGACAGATTGTCAATACCCCACTTGCCGCCATGGTGATTGCTACAGGAATCACAGTTTGTTAAAGGACTGTCTATCCATCACTGCTACTCTTGGTGCTTTATTAACTTCGAGATTATTTTTCACCTACTGTCACATCTACATACATTTCATTGGCTTTAAATCACAATCTTAAACATAGAAAAGCGTTTAAACACTTGAATATAGCGTATTCATTCAAAATACTTCAACACGCAGCAATTACTGTATCATTTGTTAAATCATGCCGAAAGTATCAATGAATTGTGTGACGTTCCTCATTTCCCAGCACTGTCCTAATTCTCTGGAGCATGAGGTTCACCACAGCACCACAAGTTGCAAGTGGATTTCTCTTTCACGCCTAAATGAAATGGAGCAGGTGGATGTTGGAGACCTTCCTCTATTTACTGCTTAGAGATGCCCCAAAGATGCTCAATGGGGTTTAGGTCCGGAGAAATTAACAGTCAGTCCAGAACCTTCCTCTTTACTTCCTTCAGTGAGCAATGGCCATCTTAGAGGTAGGTTTGGGGTTGTCATCATGTTGGAAAAGTACTCTGGTGGGGTGCTACTCAAGGCAAGGTGAGAAATAAACTATTATTGTTCTAAAGTTTGTCACAGTATACTGTATGTTGGCTGTAATGGTTAACTTTATGAACTCTAGTTCCCCCACAGCCAACAGCAATAATGGAGCAAGTAAAACAAAAAAAAAAAGAATGAAATTCCTTTATTGTCCCACAATGAGGAAATTCACTCTCTGCATTTGACCAATCTCCTTGGGGAGCAGTTGGCTGCCTTTGTGTGGCACCAGGGGAGCAGTGTGGGATTAAGGGTTTTTCTCAGGAACCCAGAGTTCAGGGTATGGAGATCGAACTGCGTACTTTCTACCTTCTCAGAGAACAAGTGCACTGCTCTAACCACTAGGCCATCACTACCCACAACCATTACATGATTGATTGTAGGCAAGGTTTATTGGTCTTAGTACTCCTCACTTATTTGTTCCCACAGACTTTTTTAGCATCTGAACCAAACAGGTTTATCTTATTTGTTGTTCTCTAAGCACCCCAACCCCCCCTCCCTCGCCACTCAACCTCATTCGATCCGTGGGCAACCTTTTCAGTTTCCACTGTCTCACCGACAGCTGGACTTTTGGCTTGAAGCCCCACTAGTCAGAGTGTCACTATTCCTGGTTACCGTCTTAAGATTTGCTGTGAGCCACCCAAACAACAGACATGTTTTAAACAAAAATATGAAGAGTAAAATGAACACTCATACTCAACATGGTCAAATGGTAAATGGCCTGTACTTATATTTTGCTTTTTCAAGTCAGAACATTTGACCAAAGCGCTTTACTCTACATTCAGTCATTCACCCATTCACACACACTGATGATGGCAAACTACATTGTAGCCACAGCTGCCCTGGGGCTCACTGACAGAAGCGAGGCTGCCATACAATGGCGCCACCAGGCCCTCTGACCATCATCAGTAGGAAATCCAGGAGAAGTGTCTTGCCAAAGCACACAACCAAACTGAAAGCCAGAGCCAGGGCTTAAACCAACAACGCTTGCAGGGCAAACTCCGGCATCCGACGCCACTGTTGCCCCGACACATTATATCTACAAAGAGTGGTTTCGAACCACTGCCACAGCTTTTAGTCCTGGTCATCATTGATTTTTTTTTTTTCACACTTAAAATCTGTACCTTGTAATTCTCTCCTAAATTCCCCCTCACATTCTCCCAATCGAGTAGCTTGGTGAACAGCAATCAGTTCATGATGGCCATGCTCACCCCTGATTGGACTATTTCCTGAGAAAGCACCAAAAAACATCCCTTAACTAAAAATTATAGACTAAGTCATAGTATGGGCTAGATGAAGTGGAGCTCAGACCACAGGACATGCTTTCAGTAATCCATGTCCTTGTCCCGCTCATTTTCAGCACACTGTTCGCTGTCTTCCTTCAGCAATAACAAGGTATGCAGACCAATTTGAAGCTGGGTGTGTGGTGTATGACCTGAACACCTAAGGCTGCCTTTCTAGCTCTTCAACCTCTGCTGCATTGCTGGAAGCACTCATATTTTAATGGCCTGAAAACAGAAGATCCATAATTCAACTAGAAACAACAGGAGCTGTTTAAACAGTTTATTAAAATATGAAATTAGTGTTGGTAAGGCAGCATTCACCGGAGTCAGCTACTGGAACTTCTTGGAGTTTGAGGACAAACTTTGAGTTTCCGAAGAAGCCGGTTGGGGTGTGACGTCATTGGTGAATCTCTCAAGATTCCTGAATCCGTCCAGATTTGTTTGAAGGAATCCTTTTTTTTAACAGTTGCTTGTTGGTCCAGAGAAATGCACAGGGATGAACAGAAATGAACAGTCCATGAGACCAGAGACAGGCAGAATGATCGAGAGGACAAACCAGAGTTCGGGGTCAGAGAGCCGGTTGAGATTCAAAGCCAGGTGATCTTTGAACCAGAGACAATCCAGGGGAGAATCCAAGAACGAGATCAGGGCACAGAAATCAGGTCAGAGATCCAAAAACACACTATGACAGGTCTGATAGGGTTCAGGCAGGCTTAGAAAATTAGGAAGCAGAATCAGGTCAGATTCAGGCAGGCAAACAGGTAACAGGAATGCTGGACTAAACTCATCAATAGCTCGTAATAATCTGGCACTACTGGCTGTTCTGAGAGCTGGTCATATGGTCAGGTGAGCAGGTGAATCTGATGGAAGCTGATTAGAAACAAGGCGGGGCTGACAGGTGTGTTAATGATGAATCAGACCATAAACTAGTGCAATGAATCATGACACACATGCTTATTTTTAAAACACATAGACTTCAACCATTAAAATGTTGGACGTTGGGCATATTGTGTATATGACCACTGCATCAAGCAACCGTTAGCTCACGCTTACAAATTCTCTTGCTAATACCCTTCGGTTTGGTACTGCTCTGTCCTACACTGCCCTACACTTTCCTGTACTTTTTGCAGAATACTTTAACTGGCTGCCAGCAGCTTTTTATGGACCACATATTTCACTCTAAGTCCGACAACAGTCCATAGACCAAGCAACGGTTTTAACATTGCATCCATGTCCTCCATTATCGTTATATGCTTGCGGTGCTACAACAATGCCAACAAATCGAGGTGGGACTCAACTGAAGTGGGAAAAGTCCCAACTGTGTTGAGTTGAGTGGAAAAGACTCAGGTAAGATCTTACTGATAGTTATGACAGAGGGTGAACCCTCACCATGGTCTCCAGTCTTTAACAACCTCTCATTGGTTTTCTTATACACGATACCTCTATAATTGCCTTAATTTATCTTAAAATCTACTTTTTCCCTGCTAAAGATGAGCAACCCCAAAGCATGCCCCCACCAGGTTACATCAACATAATGACATGCTCAGGGTAATTTTCCCCCTTCTTCAGGTTTGCTGTCTCCCCTACATGTCTTGTCTTTCTTTATATTTATTTTGCCTTTTTTCTAAAGAAAAGACATCTAAGACCTTTTCAGAACAGCTGAATTTAAACGGAGAGTCAAATAGTTAAAGTGATGAAGCTTTCTGAAGTCACCTAAGACTGTTGCACCCTGGGTGCACAAAGGAACGCTTCAGCAGATCCTTCCTCCCGGTTGCTGTTAGACTTTATTTTCTTTTATGCTCCCAACAGACCCAGTACGTTTGTACATGTTGAACAGGTTCCTTACCTGATAAAAGACTATTTCTCCCCACATCTTTCTAATCTGTACACTATTTGCTCTTGGAAATTAACTCCTTTATCTTCACACATATTAATGACTGTTTGCAGTTGTTCACCTCCTTTGGAAGTGTCTTCTTTTTCGTTTACATTTGGTTTATTACACTATAAACCAACTTGTAGTTTTCTTTTTGAAAATTCCATATTTTAACCTGAATATGGTTTTTTGTTAATAATCTCTTATAATTTTTCCCAAGATTTGTGAGTCTTTGTAGTCTTGTGTTTACGAGTATGCTTCATTCTTTCTATTCGATTTGTCATTTTTTAGTTGATTTTGTTTTAAGTCTATTCTGGGTTTTGATTTAATTGATTAATGTAGAGTAAGTACAATAAAAACACACCAACCATGGATAATTATCCCTTCACCTCACAATTAATCATATAATATCCTACCCAAACACACTGAAGTCTGTGATCATGATGTGATAAAATGTGAAAAAGTTCAAGGGGAATACCTTGGCAAGCCACAGCATGAGCTCACATAGTTTATACTATGCACATAAAGGGTAGCTGCTGTTATGAATGAGGTATTTTTTCACATCGAAGCTGATGCTTACTCATATTTACAGTAGATGCCTCAACAGACCTCTTCCAGAGGGAGAGAGATGAAGTCACAGGGCAATTGTTGGGAATCGCGCAACTGCACACACAAATGGAGTCACGACCATCCCTGAGACCATCTTTGCGCTGACCTAGAAGACGAGACTGCACGGTGACTCATCCTTTCTTTTGCGGGTGGTGTTGCTCTAACACATGATGGATCTCGCACCAGGGCGCAGGAGCCGGCTTGGAGCATGGCAGAAAGAAAGTGAAATCAGAAAAAGAGAAGAGAAAGAGAGATGTGTGCAAGCGGAGAAGCTGGGATGGATGGATAGATGGATAAAACGGGAGCGGGGGGTTCATACAAGCTGCTTCCAAACACACCCGTGAGGAGTCCGTGTATCTCTTTTAATCCTTTTTCCAGTCCCTCCTCCATTTCTTTTCATGGGACCTATCATCACCATTCCTAGCTTCTATTTATAGGACACCACTGCCCCCCGTCCCCTGCCTCTGTAACATGTCTAGCGTGTGTGTGTATAAATGTGAGGTGGAGAGAAAAAGTGCGCATCTGTTCTAACGGGAACCTCAAGAAAGCGTTTTCTCTAACCCTTAATCTCATCATGATTTGATTGATTGAACAGAATTTAGGAGGAAGCCAGGTGTGTTTGTATGTATATAAAGGAAGGGTTAAATGAGCTCGATTTATCCCACCTTTCCTGTTGTTTCCGGCGTGTGGAGATGTGTGTGTGTGTTGACTTCCCAAATGACTGCTGAAATCTAAACCTCAAAGGCCTAAGAAAGCACAGATCATTCCTAGAAAGTGTTTTTGTTGCTGCTGTTTTGGTGGGAACTTATGCTAATTGTGAGTAGTTGGATGGGATAGACCCACACACAGTTCAGTGCTGGACACAGGCCTGTGGCTATTGATTTATGAGCTCTGGTTTGTGGTCTAATCACCAACTGACACATTTGGTCATCACATTATAAACTATTAGTTAAGGCAGACATGCCGTTAGCACTTGCAGTGAATAATGGACAACTTCCATGCCGTTAATACAGATAACTCAGATTTTAAATGCAGGAAAAGACACACAACTTACTCTTTAATTTAACCCATAAGATTGTGATTATTGTAAGGATTTCTTTATAAGTTTTTTTTTTAAATAGTCCTTATTACTTTCTTCACATGAAAAGAATATATTCACAACAGATGTTTTAAAATGCTGAGATTATGTTGTCATGACTTTAAAAGCTACTGATGTCTAATAAATAAATAGAGGAACGCAACTATTTTAAGGAAACGTGTCAAACATAGTGACTCTTTGTGTCTCGTGACTTGAAAATCAATGAAAATAAACAGCAAAGAGCCCAATCTGTGGATCTCCTTTATAGAAAAATACTGCCATCAAACATTTTAGGAAGGTGAGGGGACCTGTGCACAGAAAAGTAATTCTTTAGGTAATTTAAAAGACATTTTTTATACCATTTTTAATGTCGGTGGAAAATTTCTTGAAGCTACAGGATTCCTTTTTGTGAAGAGCAAAAAACGGGACAGATGGACCCAGTGTCCAAGGTGAGACAGACAGTGGGAAACTTCAAAACGTTTATTAACAAAACAAAAAAAAAAAACACATAACGGAACAGAAGTGGACTGCTGTGGATCTACGGACAGCTGCGGCTGCAAGGGAGGAGGCGGGGCACAGCCCAATCACTGACACTCTGGAGGAAGAAACACAGGTAAGTGACCACAATTATCTGACAGGAGATGATTATCTGAGTGAGTCATTTACCTGGTTTAACAGTTCAGTCCATCCTCTATGAGGGAGGCAGGATCCAGCTGTCAAACGAGCTGCTGCGCAAAGTCGCCCATCAGTGTCCACGATGCAGCAACCTCAGTGAACAGGCAGGAATCTGATCCAGGTCAGGGGAAACATCATACAGGACAGAGTCCGCAGCCCGGTCAGGGGTTCCGATCCAAACAGGAACAGACAGATTCAGGGTTCCAGGAATCCACAGAAGAGGAAGGCAGGTTCAGAGTTCCATGAGTCCAGCAATGAGCTTAGACAGAAGCACACAGATGCAGACAGGCAGGCTGAGCAGTTGAGGAACAGAGACAAGACATGGTACCAGGATTACTGTGAAACTTTAAACTGTACTCCATCTTGGAGCCAGGATTACTGGACTTTAAACTGGACTCCTCCAAGAGCCAGGACACGATCAGGAGACGACAAGACAAACACTAAACCCTCTCAACCCGCTGGCCTCTGTGAACGGCAATATTAACCTAGGAAACCCTCAAACTACAAAAATAACAAACAAAAATACAAACAAACATGAAACAATGATCCGGCCCTGATAGCGGGGCTGACCTGTATATAATGAAAACGAACAGATGGATGATATGAGTGATATTTAGAGATCGAACAGAGTTAGGCAGGAAACAATGAACAATTGAGGTCGTAACAAACTATCATTAATAAAATAACATATTTGCAACACATTTTAGGTATTGATAGCATCAAAATATTGATTATTTTGAAAACCCTTTTTTGGTACGAAATGTGTGAATCAACAACGAGGAAAAAACGGTAAACATCTTATGAGGATGGATGGGATGAAAGGAGGCTCTGAGAAGGAGAAGACATTTTTTTGAAAAGCTGCTTCAAGTTTGCAAACTGACACAGGAAGAAAGATCTTAAAGTTTGAGATGTTTTAGAGACCGATACAACTAAAATCGACACAAAATGGATGAGGACTTCAGTTTGGCTGGAGGAATAGGTAAAAAATATAAAACAGGATTGTGAGAAACTGAAAACACCTTAGAGATTTTCTTCTCATTAAAAGGCAGAAAAAATAGGTTATCATACATGACCTAAAACTAGAAAGTTTACCATGGATCACTGTCAGACTCCTATATTAATTTACCTTTCTGAACAATGAGTTCAAAGAGGTACAATCATATTTACTGTAACTTAACTTTACTGTAACTCTATTTGTCTCTCCCTGCAGCCTTTTTGGCATGCAGCCCATATAATCACACATCCGCTACCGTGTGCTTTCCTGTTCAGAGCATCTGTTTGCTGGTTTGGCAGACGAATATTCCCTTCCAACTAAATGTGTTGCTGTAGATATAGAATTCCGTTATCTAGACAAGTGTTATCTTACAGTCTTTAAAATAAATGAATTGCTGCCAATATTCATATTTCATATCCTAAAAACAGTACAGTTTAAAAAGTTAAAAGCTTGAGAGCAAAAAGGCTGAAATGTGAAAAACTGTCACCGTTTACGGCGTAATTTTAGGAGCCTTTTCTAAAATAGTGTCAGCAAGTGTTTTGTTTGTTATTTATTGATTTTTTTTTTTGTATTTTTATTTTCTTAGTAAATTTTCAAAGTCAAATGTTTGGATACTTCTGTTCATTTCGATCAACATAGAACCCTTAAAGTCCATTAAACAAAGACAGACCACATTGGTTTCATCTCCATGGCATCCAATTAGGCCAACTCCGACACTTAGGGGTACAAATCATTAGTTTTATTTGAAAGATCACAATTTATAGATTATTTTAATGCAGCTACTAGTGTTTTTTTTGTCTATTATAGTGAAATTCTAAATTGTAGGTCTATATATATATATATATATAATATTTTTTATTCAACAGGGAACAAATCTTATCTGATTGGATCACTTTGAATGAGCTTGGATACAGATATTACATGTTAATTTGGTCAGTGACGCATTTTTACTTCAATATTTAAAATATGCATATGTCTAGCATATGGTATAAAATCACCATTCACTCATTGCTTTGCCTTCATTTCATATCTAAGATTTATTTTATGTATTCAAGAAGCAGGCAAGAAATATGATGGAAAACGTAATAACGAAAGAGACGTTTTTCTTAGTATTTGTTGGAAAACAAGAAAACATTTTAGTGCTGTGAAGAAATCTCAGGTTATGCCTTTAACAGGGTTTCCTAAACCTGCTATTACTTAATACCCTGATGTTGTACGTGTCAGTGTAGCTCCAAAAATCACTTATTTCTGCTGTAATATTGAAAACGTCGCCGACTTCCTGTTTGCATAACCTCACAGCCACAGCTGCAACAACACACTCACAGTCTGGGACATCCCAGTGGGTCATCAGCAGTCGTCTTTTATCTCAAAGCCCAAATTTGATAGAATAATAGAGGTTGTATGGGAGCTGTAAAGGAAAAGAGAAAGGTGAAAGATGGGTACTGTGCCCCAGGAGGGCCAGCTCTGGGGAGATAGTGAAGGTTCTGGACGGAGAAGAGATGAAGAAAACATCATACAAAGAGGAGCTATAGGAATCCAATGCGGAAGAAAGAGCAAATAAAAACAGAGGGTGTGTGTGTATGCTCATTGTGTGTGTCTGTATGTGTGTGCAGCTGTGCAGTGTCGGAGCGAAGGGAGGCGTGAGCAGAGGGGGTCCATTGTGGGTCTTTGTGTGGCTCAGATTGTCCTCTTCTCTGGGAAAGTGGAAACTCAACACTTCTCTCCAGAGGTCTGGTTACCAGGTGAGAGAAAGAGGAAAGAAAAGAGAGAGGCAGAGAGAAAAACAGAGCGAGAGCTGCATAGGTGTGGAGAGAAACAAGACACAGGGAAAGGCAGAGGAGATTGAAAGATTTGGAGCATGGGAGCAAGAAATAAAGGTTTAAAAGAACGAATGAAAAATAAGAATAAATACAAAAAGACTTGATTTCCATCTAAATAAATCCCCCCATTAAGCATGTTTACATCAGAATTTATAATTTAAATAACTATTTACAAAATAAGTTGTATTCTTCCTCTATATAACAGCATAATAACAATATAAATATGGTACTTGCAGCATTTTCACTTCTGCATGATAGAAAAAACTTAAAGGGCTTGTGAAAGGAAGGAAAATAAGTTTTTCTAAAACTTTTTCATTATCTCTACATTTAGCAAATAGAAATATTATCCTCCAGTAGCTCAGTCTGATCTATAGTTATTGTTTCTCTGGTCTAATCAGAATGAAATTAAACTACTGTGAAATACCCCCTCCTAGTGGCCATCTATGGAACTTCTACGAACATTTTCAAAATCTTCAGGTAAATTTTCCTTGAACTTCATAAAAACATATACATGTTTGATTGTCTGGCTCCTTCAGCCTTCATATTTACTCATTTGCAGAGCTATAAAGATATTTGGCTGTGTGTTGATATTGTAGATGTAGCATGAGTCTCGTTGAACGCTCAAAATTATTTGATATCTAACCGGTGTATTTTCTCCCCTTGTGGAAAATGAAACAATCAGGACAAATTTTATTTCTGAAAATGTCCATTTATTAACTCAGTTCATTTATTAACTCAGTTCTTTGTTTGTTTGTTTTTTTTTTACAAACTATATGTATTTATTTATATATGTATATATTTTACAAACAGCTTGTACTTCAAACAACAACATTTGAACAAAGTAAGCAGAGGAAATACAACAGTCCACTTTGAAGGAAACAGAAAGCAGACCTTTGTCCACGTTTCATCCTGACAACTTTACGCCTCAAAATCACAATCAGAGATGAAGAAAGATCTGATTTTAGAATCACTAGAAGATTTAATAAGGAAGTACTTTTTTTATTGTTTACACGTCACAAATCTACAAGAAAAAAGGCGACATTTTGAGAGTAAAGTTAAAATACTCACGATTTTTCGCTAGTTAAGAGGCTGAAAGGCCAAAAAAAGGATTAAAAAAAAGAAAACTGATTTTTTTTTTAAAGAAACAGACAAAATAAGAAAAATAAATCAGCAGTTTCACGATTTTATCTCTTTATTTTCACGTTATGTTCAACATTTCATCATGAAATGAATATTTCACTTATTAGCGTTTCAAGATTCTTCCTCCTATTTAAATATTCTTAAATGCAAAAGATCTTCTTTCAATAAACACCCCATCACGTTAAAACCAAAATGTTCCATATTCTTTGAAATGAATATCCGTACTTTTTTATTTTTTCTTTTTCTTTACATAAATATTTTCTTAAGACGTATCATTGCATGCATCATGATATTAAAACGCTCTTAAAAACAGATTTTCTATTTCAAACTGTTGGCTGTTTTTATTTAACAGATTATTGAAGAATTAAAGCAGAGTTAGCTGTTACCTGATCTTGTTTCATGTTAAAATCAAACAGGCTTAAATTTAAAAGAAAAAAAAAACCTTTGATGAGACTCGGCTCTAGTGCGGACGTGTCTTTTTGTGTAGAAATGAAAGGGATAGAGAGAGGAGAATGCAGGAGTAACCATGTGTGTTTGACATGCCTGTTTTTTGTGGATCGTTTCTCTTTTTTTCCCCTCCTCTCCCCTGGTGTTGTCTGGAGTGGATTGCGGAGGCGGCAGCTGCTTCTGACAAACACTATGGGTGCCACTTGGGGATTGAGTGTGTGTTCAGATGCCTGCATGTGTGTGTGTTGGCGATTTCAATAGTATAGCCGGAACACTTAAAAGAAGTCTGATCATCCATCCAATGGCTGTTTGACCTGTTTTAAACACATGTTCCACAGCCATTAGTGATTAGCCCTCTTTATAAGTATCAAATAAATATCTGTCAACATTTTAAACTAAACAACTGATGATAAATGGAGCCTCTTCCTGTTCCTATGTCTAATGAAGACTACCATCAACTTGCAGCAAGATGAAAACACCATGAAAATGAAACAAGCCGGCGCTGGACCTCTATGAAACAAGAGGCAGCTTCAACAAGCCTGTAAGAGCGCCGGCATGGGTGAACGTTCGAGTTGGATGTTCTGCAGAATGCATGCATGTGTGTACATGTCTGTCAACAGATGTGAGCAGCAGATCCTCGCATGCCAGGAAGCCACCATCATTGTCCTCCGTTGTAGGCGTAGTCGGCCTTGTTGTGCATGACCAGTCTGTTGTCGACAAAGTAGAAACTGTCCGACCGCGTCTCATAAGGAAACTCCACCATCTGATGCACTGCAAAGAAAAACAAACAAAAACCAGAATAGGTTTG
>NW_015150655.1:1162443-1166361 GCF_000732505.1 Cyprinodon variegatus
AATGGATGGATGGATGGATGAATGGATGGATGGATGGATGAATGGATGGATGGATAATGGATGGATGGATGGATCAATGGATGGAGAACAGATTTCAGCAAAGGGATAAAGTGGTACAGTCCAACAGCATATGAACTCTGTGACTTCTGGTTTTATCAAATAATGAAGTTTTATACCTTTCTTTTTTTATCAAATAAAATCACATCCCATACTATTTTTTCAGACTGATCAGGAATTCCTGTCTTTATCAACCTGCAGGTATTTAGCAGTGATGGCAGCTAGATTTGTGCTGGCAGTCAGGATTGAAATAACAATCTTGACTTTGCTAATTCAAAAAAATGTGAACATTTCATGTGTGATCTGCCTTCCAGTTGAACTGGATGGTATAAACCTGGGGTTTTGTGTAAACATGCTCTTTGGTGCTCGATTCAGCCTTCACTTAGTACAGATCCTAGTTTTTAGATGTTCGAGGGAATCCTGGCGTATTTGACTGAGTTGTTGTTCTCCATCAGATCAGAGGATCCAGGATGGAGGGCGTGGCCCACAGCACACCTGTCTGCAATTACTCTCCTCAAACAACCAGCAGGCTCTCCGCTCCTCCCTCATTGTCTCCATTTGCCCTAAGCCCAGCTCCCTGCTCACTATTAATAAATATACTCTGCCTGCTGAAGCCTTCTCCACTAACTCTTCTCCCTTCCAGACGTTAAAGAACGCCGCACAATTCAGAGTCTATCTAACATCATTACGTTCTGCAGGTGGGTCAGAAAACTACAGAAAATGACAGAACCTTGATCGACACAGTGGTATGGCAGCTGATCAAAACTGCTATGTTTACGAGGCAAACATTGAAAACTGCACGAAAGTGAAGGCTGTGATTTACAGAGAACCTTTGCTCGTCTGCTGCCATCAGCTGGTCGTTACATCACATCTTCAATGCAATCATTGAGAACATTTGGTCCAGCTTCTTCAAAACAACTCTTCATTTAACTAAAAGATTAGATACAGACGATTGTAGGTCGACTCTGGGTTTGCAAACTTTGTGTACAGGAAAAACAAACTAGAATCTATGAAAAAAGAAGAGGCAGAAAAATCAACTTGCTTTGTTTTCTTAATATTTGCATCCATGATGTTTTCTTTAAAACCAAAGCAGAACCACAGTAGGTATCATCCATTAATCAGCTAACATTGGTATGCTAAACTCTACATCATCACATATTCAGCATTAGGATGTCAGTTCTGTAACTGATAAAAATAAACATTCAAAAGAATGAATTAAAACAACTCTTTCTCATTTCATAGCCACTGTGCAGCACAGGTCAGAGGCTGCTAGACTCTCCAATACTTATTTTCCATCGCTCACCACATTCTCTTGATCATATGGGTAATATGGCTCACCACCCGGGGCGCCAACCCGTCATAGGGCGACATAAAGGAAATTAAGTTTTCTTTCCAATGAAAAGAGAAATAGGCCCCCCTCTGTTGGAGGCTCAGATGAGCTATTAATAGGATTTCTTGATTGATACTGAAATTAAAGTGCTCGGCATTTATTCAGAGAAAATCAAAACATGTAAAGTACTTATGAATATAGTCTGAAACTATTTACCTCTATACTTAAAAGAGTGTCAAAAAAACATAATCGGAGATTTCTTAAAGATTTACTCAACAAAAAAAAATGTTTATCTGAGGTTAAAAAAAAAAAAATAAATAAAAACTGTATTAAATTATTTTACAAAGATTCTGTGTGTTATGTTGTTACGTCCACAAGGGCACAACATATTTGAGGACACAGACAAAACCTAAGGGTACAAACAAATTTATCTATTCTGTAGTTCACTCTCTTTAAAAAAAAATCCTCTTTCTCAAGACAGCTGTGGGGATGTTCTGTAGAGAAAAAAAAAGAGAAAAAACAGAATTAAATATCCTCAGCTTCTGTGTCCAAAAGAAAGTAAAAAAGAACTAAACAAAGTATTAACAGAAAGTTGGACCTGGTGAGCTGATCAAAAACAAAAAAACAGTACAGCAGTGGGGCCACCCCTATACAGGGCCGTCGAAGCCCCTACTGGTACAAAAATAAACCCAAAAAGCAAAATAAAGAATCGAAAACAGGACAACCGGTCCCACCAGGCCGAAATCAAAATGAAAACAGCTTCCAAGCAAAGCTAACAAAAATACCGCATGGCAGGTTGGAGGTGTCGGCTGCGGCCTACAGCAGCTGGAGACAGGTGCGCCTTCTCCGTGGTGGAGATGAATGAGCGAGCAAAGGACGTCCTCCAAGATCAAAACCCAGCCCTTTTGTAGGCAGTCCAACAACCACTAATTAACCGGGGGGAAAAAAGTAATTCCAAAACATTAATTGAACTAAAAGTCAATATTTAACTATATAGAAAAAACAAATTAAAAATAATTGTGCCCAAAGCACATAACATATGTGCTTTGACTTATTAAGAATACATTAAAACTAATAAAAAGTCACAGATTCAGACGGCTGTGGTAATAAAGGAAGGAGGATTAGCTCTTCATCACCAGGGCTGGATTGTCAGGAAAACATGGCTCTGCGATACAGAAACTAATCCACATGTCCCCGACTCTTTACTTTGGCTGTTTCTCACTACTCGTACTTGTGCGTTGTCGTGTGCTCGTGAAACGTCACCAGCCTCTGCTCTAGTATTGTTCCAATTCAGAAGAACAGCAGACTGAGAACGGACAAATTCCCTGGATGTTGTTCTCACCCCTCCCTCTTTACCCAGCATGCATCAGAGCAGACTTGTCCTTTCTTGACAGCTGTCCCAGCATGCACTGCAGCAGCAGAAGCTTACAGGAGAGCATTCACAGAGCTCACAGTATTAAGTTAAAAGTTCTCTTTTCTGTTTTTCTATAAAAGTACGTTTTAAGATCAACTTAAAGCGTCACTATATGGCCCATTTACTGATTTAGTGTGTAATTCAAAAAAAGTTCAGATGTTGAGAGGACCGCGGCAACCAGCCAACCTCGGAGGCTAACCACAGCCAGAGCTAACCTTAGCCCAACTGCAGCAGGTCTTTCTCAGCCTGGCCGTGTGGGAAGGACCGCTGGCTCTGATGGCAATTTTCTTTTGAAATTTTGTTTATCAAAATGTTAATTTGATTTGTGTTTATCTGACTGTGTTCATTACTATTCCCCCACTATATGAAAGAAGTAAGAATTTATTATTATCTAGCGACTATTAATAACAGGAGGTGAAATGCAGCTCCTGAAGAGCCAAGCGTGTGGTGATGTCACCGGTACGCTTCTGTTCCAATTGACCCATGTTGATGCTGCACGCTACTGTTCTTCCGAAGTCCATACTTTCCTGTGTTCTTATCAAGAACATACTTGGCGAGGACACAAGTCCGTACTCACGTTCTTGTGAATTGAGAAACGACCTTTGTCTACCTCGATATCTCCATAATGTCCCCACCGCGCTCTCTGAGTTTCGGCATATCGACCTGTAGGTCCAATGTGGACATTTATGGACCCAAATCTGATTTCTTTTCCCATATGCGACCTGCATCTGATCTTTTCATAACAGTCTGAACAACACAGATCCATTTTTTTCCCAATGCGACCCAGTCCACTTGGCTATGTGGTCCTGAATCCGATACGGTACCTGTGTCTGAACTGCCAGGTCGCATTCATCCGACCTGAATGTCATTAATACCCAACAAAGGTCACTATTCTGCTGCAGAAGTGGCAAGAAAAACAACAACAGCAATGGTGGACGATAATTTATGTTTAACCATCTTGGAAAGATTGAGTTTTTAATGTTGGGAAAGATCACTAGATGTTCTGCAGCACGACCATCCATGTTTACTTACGTATACACAGAGCACGCTTGCTTGTGACGTCATTGCTTCCTCTACTGCGCATGCGGGACACTTAGGTTGTATTACTGCAGTTCAC
>NW_015150655.1:1171709-1176139 GCF_000732505.1 Cyprinodon variegatus
GCATATATTTGGAAATATGAACGGCAATGCAAAAAAATTGGATTTCACAAAAAAGTCTGAATTGTGCATCAAGGCCTGCAGTGTGAACGTAGCCTTAAAGTCAATCCATCCGTTCTAATATACCCCTATTTAAACATGTCTTTTTGCTTTGCAATGTTACACAGTTTGATAACAGAATTATATTTATAAATAAAATAAAATTACTAAAGCTCACCTTTCATTTAAAAACTCCCATAAACAACTAATGCTTGATCCATCCATGTGTTCCAGCAGCTCTTCTATTAAAGCGATCAGTGTGTGCTGGTGTTTTATCTCTAGATGTTGCGGTACATTTTGTGTTTGTTGTATACGTCTGCTGCTGTTGTGGCCCAGCTGGTTCCCCATACTGACCACAGAGCACAACAAGCTGATTCACACAGCAAGAAGAGATGGACACGTTTCTAGCGAGAACACATGGAATGCTTTTTCTTCCCCAGGACTCACCCAGGCTGTCGGAGAGCTGAGGGAACTCGTAGATGTGCTCACAGGTGTTACGGCTGCTTGGGATGCAGAAGCCAAAGTCGAAGTCAAAGCTCTTGAGCAGATGTTCACGAAAGTAGTGCCTCTCGATCATCCGGAAGTTGTTTAGGGGCCGGTTCCCAACCGTGAACTCCACCCTGATGTGAAGGAAAGAGAAGCTGAGATGTAACAGCTTCATTCTTTTTTTTTTTCTTTTTTTTTGGCCGTATGAAAAAAAAAAAGTTTTATTAATCAGGGCACAGAAAAAAAAAAGAAGAATACAGCGCTTTGCTGCTTTCAAGCTATGTGTGAGTCACTCACGTAGCTCCCACAGTCCTCAGACGAAGGAAAGCCGGCGTAAACTGGTAACGAACAAATCGGCCCGCTGTGCCGTCTCCGTCCCTGTTCTCCTCCTCATCATCTGAGAGCAGGATTCGCAACACAAAAAGCAGGTTTGGAGTTACATTTCCGAACAAGCAGCTTGCTTTGACCTAAAGGCTACAAACTAATGCTGCCAATGGAGCCTCTGTTTTAAAATGAAACAGAACAGAACAGTGGAATAAAGCACCTGAAAGCGGAGGTTTGGCGATCTCAAACAGGACGGTGTCGCTTTCCAGGTCTCTGATTTTAAAACGAACAAAGTCAATGTTGTAAATGTTGTCCTCAGGTTTACAAAGGTATCCTGCAACGGCAACACAGAGGATAGAGAATGACAACTTCAATAACAACAACAATTATAACACAATGTCAAAACAAAAGGTCAATGTTTTAGGTTTGCTAAATGATGACATAACCAGGACTATTTGTATCCTTTTTAACGCTCTTAAAATAATAGTTTCAATTGCATAATTTGGTTCAAATCCTTCCGGTAGTATCCACAAGTAAACACTTGCCAGACTAATGTTTTGTAGATTCTCCTGTTCCCACAAACCTTTACGACTTTTCTTAAAGAAACAAATTAGGATTGTTTTTTGATAGTGATGCCAAAAAAGGACATTTTTCACCCTTAAACATTTCATTCTTTAAAGTTGTTTTATTTTTTGTTTGTTTAGTTTTTTTTCCAGGGCATCAGTAGCAAAACTCCCCCACGACATAATGCTGCCGCCTCCGTGCTTTATCATTGTATTTGTTATTTCATGCTCACAGGCTTTCCTCCAAAACAAAACAGTTATTCAACTACAAACACCCTTCTCTTTCTCCCTGTGTGTCTTTGCTAACTATAATCTGGCTTTCTTTCTCCCTTTCGGTGCAGATCATGGTAACCTCTCACCATCTACAGGATTTTTTCAATTCCCTTTGCCCTTTAGTCAAGGTTTGACCCTCAGATTTTCCTCTAAGACACATTCACCTCTGTGACCCGCCTCCATAATTATCACTGGAAGAACATTTTAGTGTTAATCGTTGAGATAAATGAACTGGCATTTCACTTTTCCTTCTGATTTTTCTGTACTTTCCCAGTGATTCCATTAAAGAAGCTTGATTCATCCTTAAAAATGTCCCAGGTTCATATCAAATAGTAATGCACATGGCTTTCCAAATTTGTTAAAAGGATGCACAATTTAATGTACAACACCTTTATATGCAAATTTCTGTTTCAACCTACACGTATAAAGCCATAAAACAAAAATGCGAACTGTCTAATTAATAATAATAATAGTAATACATTTTATTTCAAAGGCGCCTTTTTGGAACACTAAAGGTCACCGTACAAAAGAAAAAAACACAATGGGAGAAACAAAATCAAAACACAGAATAAAACCATTTCAAAAATACAAAAAAATTAAAAGGCTGGGACAGGGAGATTAATATTGAAGAGAATAGGCTATTTTAAACAGATGAGTTTTGATTTGAAATGGAGAGATTATTATGCAGTTAAAGGTGCAGAACATAGGGATAGATGCTGCAGCCACAGCAAAACACAGTTTTTTTACAAAAAAACAAAAAACACAAAATTTTAGTAGTTTGTTTTAGATTTTATGAAAGTAAAAACACTTTTCTTTGACCTCAGCAATTTAGGTGTGTAATTTCAAAAGCATTTGCACTAAAAATAGTTTTTGCCCTATTTTTCCTGCACATAAAATAAATCAACTAGTTCAGATGAGGACATTTTTAGTTTTAGTTATTTTTAAAATGGTCTATTTTTGTTTCCTAACCGTAAATATGAAATAACACCTGGCAATTAGGCTGTCGTTCTAACACAATAGTTTAATATCTATTTTTTTTTTTATCTCTATCCAACCAGCTGTATATGGAAGAGGACGTGTCTTAAAACTGATTTTGACATTTTATTTCAGTTTTATATGGGAAAAAAGGTCAGTATTCTGAGATTAAAGTCAGAATTCTTAGATTAAAGTCAAGAATTCTGAGATTAAAGTTAGAATTCCGAGGAAAAAGGTCAGTATTCTGAGATTAAAGTCAGAATTCTTAGATTAAAGTCAGACTTATGAAATTAAAGTCAGAATTCTGAGATTAAAGTTGGAATTCTGAGATCAAAGTCAGAATTATGAAATTAATGTCAAAATTCTGAGATAAAAGTCAGAATTATGAAATTAATTTCAAAATTCTGAGAAAAAAAACTCAGAATCCTTAGATTAAAGTCAGAATTCTGAGATAAAAGTCAGAATTATGAAATTAATTTCAAAATTCTGAGAAAAAAAACTCAGAATCCTTAGATTAAAGTCTGAATTCTGAGATTAAAGTCTGAATTCTGAGATCAAAGTCAGAATTCTGAGATTAAAGTTTGAATTCTGAGCTCAAAGTCAGAATTCTGAGATTAAGGTCAGAATTCTGAAAAAAAAAAAATGTTTTCTCATATTATACTGAAATAAAATCTAAAAATCTGTTAATTTTTTTATTTTTTAATTGGCCCTGATCGTCTTCCGTAGCTGTAAATGTAGGCCATGACACAGAAAGTCTTCACCATGGAGCTGAGAGAGGGCCTGGCTGCTCCAAATACTCATCCTTCTGTTCTCTGAACGTCACATTATTAAATGATTTCATCAGAACCCATTAGAAACATGGAAAAAGTTGTTATGCTGTCATGATTGCTCCTATGAAGGCAGACTGAGGTATCCTCTGAGCTGTTTTAAAAATAGAAACAACAGGGATTACCTGTGACGTGGAAGACTTGTTTGTGTTTCTGTTACAAAAAAAAATTGTCACAGCCCCTTAGTTTGTAAAACAGAGGAAATTACGCGTTTTATTTTTATTTCATTTATTTTTTTCTGTAATTGAAAAGTGCTTCCATAGTGAAATGGATCCAAACCTCTGGTAGCAGCTCGCAGCCCCAGCACATCCTCCGGACGGATAGGTTCACTCTTCGCCCGCAGCTCTTCCTCGGTCACCGGCCTGCCTTCCAGCTGGCTTCTCCGGGACTTGAGCCTCTTCAAGACGCCTCCGCCGGGCTTGCGGTCCCGCGGAGGGCCGGTAGAGCCGTGCCCGCCGCTGGAGACGTTTTCAGCAACAGGCGCGTCGCTGCGGGCTTTGGCTCCGCTCATCGCTGCAGACTGAATCTATCTCGGCTTCTCGGCTCCTGCTCTTCACCCGCTTCTTGGACAAAAAAATAAAAATAAAAACACTGGGAGGAGAGGCGTAGGGAGCGGAAGATGGCGGCGCATATGTCGAACGTCGGGAGAGCTGTCGATGAGCGGTCAAGCTCTTGTTTTTGTATGCGCTTGCTGTACGGTTGCCATGACAACTGGCTCTTAGCGCGTTCTAAACCATACCGAAATGTGTCCACCAGATGGCGGCAGAGAGCGCTGCTCCAATAGAGGCAGTGATTTAGGATAAATCAATTAATCAATAACTTACACCTCTGTTAAAGTGTAGCTAAATGGGATAATTTACTCCAATGGTGTCTAAACTTTTCCCCTAGGTTTATTTGTCAAATATATATATATATATATATATATATATATATATATATATATATA
>NW_015150655.1:1177543-1178612 GCF_000732505.1 Cyprinodon variegatus
TTTTGTTTGAGAAGAGAGAATGAAGAAGATAATGTGATGCAGGAGTTTTTTAATGCTCTGCCTATTTCACACGTAGACCCTCCCTATGTCTTCTATAACAAAATGTCAAGAATCCAGAACAAAATGTGTGAAAATGTAAAAATAATCTGGCAGAAAGATCTTGATACGGAAATTGAAGAAGCTGTGTGGGAAAATATTATTTCAAATGTGGGAGGGGCTGCAAGGGATGCAAGAAATAAATGTATTCACTACAAAATTATACATAGTTATTATTTTACATCAAATAAGCTATAACGAATGGGTCTAATAAAGGATAACAAATGTTGGAAGTGTAATAAAGAGGTGGGTACACCTCTCCAATGCACTATGGGATCGCCCCTTGATAATGCCCTTTTGGAAGGCAGTTTTGAAAAAAATTTGAGGACTGGCTCAGTCAACTTTTACCAGAGTCTGCGCAATTCTGCCTCTTAGGAGAAAAGTCATTGATGACAGGTTTTCTGATAGCTGCTAGAATTATTTTTCGAAAATGACAGAGCCCATATAGACTGGAAATTAAGTAATGGCTTCAACTTATGTGGGAGACAGCAGCTTTTGAAGTCATGATGTCCAGGGTGCAGAAGGAGCCGAGTAAAGTTAGCCAAGCATGGCTGTATTTTGACTACAGTGTTGGAATCTATTCTTAAGGGATGTTGGATGTGTTGTATACTGCGTGTATATGTATGTACATTAATATGTTTTGGAATGGATAATTGCTGAGTGCTGTCATGTTCTGTGTTGCTGCCGATATGTATTTTTGTTTTTTGAAAGTCGTTTGTCTGTAATTGTATGATCATAAAAGCAAAAATAATGAAAAAAAAATTAATGACAAAAAAAATAAACTAGCATGTAATATTTCAATTACATTATGTACTTTTTCTTATTTTTAAACATTCTCATTGATAAAAGCCTACCAATATTTTTTTTAATCAGGAATCTTAATTTGTTTTATCATATAGTGCATGATTGATTTGATTTGTTCTTTATTACATTTATATTTACACTGTGTGTGCTTTCATCTGTTTTAAATGTT
>NW_015150656.1:0-5003 GCF_000732505.1 Cyprinodon variegatus
CTCTTCAGGTGAAGATTGGACTGACAAGTGTAATTTTTTTTTTACATGTTCTTGCCTGATATTTCTTTTAGTGCAACTTCAAATTCAGTTTGTGTGTGTGCGGTTTTTCTTTACAGCAGAACATTTTGGCATACAAGTTCAGATTTTTGTGGTACAAATTCTCACATTGCATTCTCAAGTTTTCACATTAAATTCACAAGTTCGTTCATTTTGGCACATATTTACCTTCATACAAATCTTCCGAGCTTCACCTGAACACACCGGAGAGTGACTGAAATCACGTGACAGCAGTCAGGTGATAGGAGTCATATGATAGGAGTGTTTTGCGCAGGCGCTTGTCAAAGTAACAGTCGAACCGAGCGCGGTGTAAGTGTTGGTGTGTTTAGGCTGAAACATGAGAGCCGGACTGAGTCTTTTCACGCTGACAGTCGCCCTGTTTTCTGACGCTCTTCATGGCTTGCCACGCGGCGACTTTCAGGTAATGTTTCACTTCACTCTCTGTGGTGTTTAATGCTTGCTGGGAAATCACAGCTCCTCAGGGGGGGTTTGGTGTTTGAGCCAGTATTGGGTCTGTTTTGCTTTGGAGCCTTCAGATAAAAAGCGTTTTATGTGATTTTTGAATGTTTGATCCATGATTAGAGTTATTTAAAATGTTACCTGCCTCTTGTTCTCAAAGGTCAATGAACATCCAATCACTCAGTTATTTGGTGTTGAACAGACCATCATCATGCAGCATTTTCTCCTAAACATCTGGTGCATCTTTCTCATCCTCACAGGCTAGAAAGCCCCCAGCTTCATCAGACCCCCCATTCACTGAGAAGTACTTCACTCAGACCTTGGATCACTTCAACTTTAACAGCATGGGCAACGGGACGTTCAGCCAGCGATTCCTGATCACGGGTACAGGCATCTTCCTGCTGTAATGGAATAAATTCAACAGTAAATGATTGACGTGGTTCTGCTCTTCTCTCCTCTAGACCAGTACTGGAAGAAAGGCTATGGCCCCATCTTCTTCTACACTGGAAATGAAGGTGACATCTGGGAGTTCGCCCTGAACTCTGGGTTCATCATGGAGCTGGCCGCTCAGCAGCAGGCGCTGGTCATTTTTGCTGAACATGTAAGGAAACCCGTCCCAGTCGGACGCACTGGTCAGATGATCTTCAGGCACTACAAGGAAAACTGCTTGGTTCACACATGTCAACTAAAACACCCTCATGGTGAGAGGGTGGAAGGTCAGCAGGTCTCTATAATGAATCTCAGATGGTGTCTCCGTCTAAAGCAGTTTTTTTTCTGCCTTAGTCTTATTAATATTATTTCTATAGCAACAATTCACAACACATGTCATATCAAGGCACTTTATAAATACAATTCAATCAGATCATAAAGTCAAACTGATCCAAATCGATTGCATTGACTCTAAGACAATCCCTCACACTAAGCGTGCTTTTAGCGACAGTGGAGAGAAAAAACTCCCTTTTTAAGAGGAAGAAACCTCCAGCAGAACCAAGCTCAGTGTGAGCGGCCATCTGCTGATGCCGACTGGGGTTCAAGGAGACAGAAGCAGAGATACAGAAAGAGGCAGAGATACGAACGACAACTGTCAACCAGCTCCACAGGCGGCTCCATTCAGGAAACACACAACCAGACAGACAAGCTCCGAGCCAGCTGCTTTGTCTTTAAGTGAGCTGCAGCTGGTGATAAACAAAAACCTGGATTTCTCTCCGCTCAGGGTCAGAGGATTTCAGCCTTCATATTCACCAGTTACAATCAGGTGAACTTGCTCAAACATCTGTTATAGGTCTGCAAAACCGCCCAGAATCAGGATACAGTGGATGGAGTGAGCTGAATATGACTTAATGTGTTGCTAACAGCCAGTGGGAAAAGGAGACAGGGAGAGCTTTCTGTTTCTTCCATGTTTCTTTAAAATATTTGGATCTAAAAAACATTTCAAAATGGCAAAGTGGATAATACCAGCTATCACTTCACTAATTAAAACCATGTAATGTTAAAAAAAAAACAAACAAGGGAACTAGAATATGTTTATAATAAAGTATTAATAAAATTAATATTGGTTAGAAAACCCAGAAACAACCTGAAAATCATCAATAATGTTCCCATTTCTAAAATAAAACACTGTCTACTAGACTATCCAAAGCAATTTTACTTTGGGGAAAAACTGAAGCCGTTTTAAACCGAATCCCTTCAAAGGAAAAGTGCGGTCAGCAAGGAATAAGCAATGGATCATTATCTATACCTAAAACTAATACGTTTGCGGTGATTTAATGAATTTGGTGTTAATCAGTAAAAAAATAAAAATAATTTTCATCACAATCACAGTGAGCAGCCATTTTTGCCCAAATATAGTAACACCTCCCTCCTGCCAGAGGTAAGCCTAGCGCCATTACACTGGATTCAAAATCAATGGGAACTACTAGACACATCTGCAATCAACAACAATTATTGAAGATTCTGAGATTTTGTTTACATATTTTTTGAAAACATTTTGGCATAATTGCTTCTCTAATTGGTTTACTCTGTCAGCTAAAGACATGTTTTAGAGTCTATACTTCAGTTAATGATTAATCAATTACTAAATGGGTTGACGATGATTTCAATAATCGATTATTTACGATTGTTTCAGCCCTAGTTGAACTGTCATCCTGTCCTCCCTCGACTCAAACATTCCCCGTTACACCTCCAGTGTTTCATCTTGCAGCTCTGTCTATATGAGATTTCCTTTCCTCTTTTCCTCCCCCATAGGCCTCAATGTCTCTAGAAGTCAGGTAGCGAGGGAACTAGAGAGTTGGAAATAAGGCACCAGGTCCAGAGGCCTGATGGTCTGTGCTAAGTAGCTATGCCGGGACTCTACAGCTTCTCCTCAACAGCCAGACCCAAATGACTGTTCCAGTGTTAAGGAAGATCACATGCAAAAGAAATAGAACCGTGCCCCTGACATCCCACATCATGAAAGTCCCTAGGTACGTGTAGATGCACATAAAACTCCAGCTAGCTCCAGTGGCATCTGGAGCTAGTTATTTTCTATGTAATGCATGTAGGATTAAGAACATATTTGGCGATCAGGGTGAAGCAGCGTGGCTGGTTCCAGCACAGTGAACACAGAGAGCAAAACAAAATTCAGCCGAGGCAAAAAAAAAAATCTGAACTTCTCAGTTGACTTGTGGTGTGTTAACTAAACACAGACTGGCCCCCAGTCTGCCTCGGCAGATGGCCACTCAAACCGCGTCTGGTTTATCCTGTTCAAAGGGAGTTTTTCCTCTCCACTGTCACTACAAGCATGCTTAGTGTGAGGGATTGCACTCGAGTCAATGAGTCGATGCAATCAACTGGTTTTCCTTAGATAGAAAACTTTGAATCAATTTGACTGGATGATCTGGTGGAATTGTAAAATGCCTTGAGATGACATGTTGTGAATTGGCGTTATATATGTTTTTTATATTATTCCGGTAAAATGAAATATGTAAAATTCCACATCTGCAGTAAAAGTGCCCAAATATTTTCCAGAAATGTCCTTCAATCTGTAGCTGATGGAATATGGTTTAACTAAGTGTGCATCTGCTCTTCTTTTTCAGAGGTACTATGGCAAATCTCTGCCATTTGGCAACGACTCCTTCAAGATCCCTCAGGTGAGCCTCCTCACCGTGGAGCAGGCCCTCGCTGACTATGCCCTGATGATCACCGAGCTGAAACAGCAGCTGGAGGCCTCAGACTGTCCTGTGATTGTGTTTGGTGGCAGGTAAGACCTGCAGTGGGGGTGCAAAGTGAAACCCTTATGGGCCCTCAGTGTCTGTTTGATTTAACTTAATGGCTAAAAAAGCCACTGTTCTGTCAGATTAGCATACCTACAGTCAATACCCGCTTATCCCTTTAGTTTTGTATGAAACATGGACTTTTAACTACCTCAACGGGCGTGTATGCCATTAGTCATGTGCAAAAAAATAATTTAATTACTTACCTTTTGGTATTCTGTGAAGCATATGGCGATCTGACCTTAAATATATATATATATTTGTACATGACTAAAGGGCTACACGCCCGTTGAAGTAGTTTAAAGTCTATTTTTTGTACAAAACTAAAGGGATAAATGCAAATCTGACATCTTGTGCATGCGTATTGATTATAGGTATGCTGGTCTGATGGGGTATGCTCATCTGACAGAACGGCGGTTTTCCAGGGGTCTCATTTATAAAGCCTGTGTAGACGAAGGTTAGAAAACATCTAAATATACCGTAATAACAATGTCACAAAATCACAACATATTACATGTTAAAGAAAGGTGAGCTGCTTTTCATGATTTCAACTTTTTTTTTTTTTTTTTTTTATTAAATGCAGCTTTTATCCAGTCTGGGGTTTTTGAGAAACAGCTTACCAGTGATAATTCAGCATAATCAAGAATTAACTATCTGCCTGAAGCTGCTATTAGGAACAATTGGATTCTATGAAATGATCCATGAAGCTGAGCTATCACAGTGATGAGCGCAATGCTGTCCTTGTTAACATGATCAGTTCACTTATGAAACTCATTAATAATACTTGCTTTTATTTCTGGTGGCTACCAAACATCTTTATCTGACTCTCTGCCTCATTCTTTCTGCCTCTGCTGAACGTTTCGCTCCCTTCTCTGCTGCTGCCATGGTAGAGATGCAGGAACATTTCTCACACTGCTTTTTTAAAAACACACTGACGTTGATGCAGCGCTTTGCATGGACCATTTTTGGTCGGATGTGGGCATGTGGGGGGGGCAGGACATGTGGTGCAGCCTTGGATGCACACTCTGAACTACAGCTGTGCTGTGATCTTTAGCTAACCTGACTCCGCCAGATGGATTTGCTCCGCATATCCATCTGGAAACCTTCTGTTGCAGTAATTTTGGGAAGGGGCGAAAATACTGGTTAGCTGATTGGCCAATGTTGGTGATAGACGGGCCAAATAAACCAATCAGATCAACGAAGCATATGACGTACTAACAGAGCGACGACGAAAAC
>NW_015150656.1:6451-15117 GCF_000732505.1 Cyprinodon variegatus
GTTTTCGTCGTCGCTCTGTTAGTACGTCATATGCTTCGTTGATCTGATTGGTTTATTTGGCCCGTCTATCACCAACATAGGCCAATCAGCTAACCAGTATTTTCGCCCCTTTCCAAAATTACTTCAACCGAAGGTTTCCAGATGGATATGTGGAGCAAATCCATCTGGCGGAGTCAGGTTACAATTTAACGGCATCCTAATGAATTTACTGACTAATCTGCTTCTTTTTTACATTTTAAAGGCAGGAAATCGAAGGTCATTCAGGTTTTTATATCTTCCAGATTTTATAACAGATCAGTATTATCAGGATTTATCCACAGATAAAGCTGAGTATCATCAGCTTTATATAGATCAGCTGATATAAATCAGATGCCGTCTGACATCAGGACTTTAGAAGTGTGTTTGTCTTATTGGATGAATGTGATATTTTATATTGATATATTAGGCTGGATGATGGATCCAGAATATTAGGTTTTAACTAGCTTTTTTTATTAACTGTATAAATTTTTATTAATACAGTTAATATATTAATTATTAATAAAGTAAAAATATTACTTTCTCTTGAAAAAGAGTGAGGACCTTTAGCTCAGAGATGTTGATCTGTTGTCCCTCACAGGACTTTGAGAAGGTCAGCCCTGATTGTCGAGATGCTGTGAGAGGAGCTTTCCAGCAGCTGAAGCAGCTAGCTGAACGCAAAGGTAAAGCTCCGACATGCAAAAAGAAGAAAAAAGCACAATTAGGAGGTAAAAGACGCTTTTATTTGGAATAAAGAAATGTTCTTCTATTCACCAGATTACAATCACATCCAGTCAGAGTTTGCTCTCTGTAAGCCTCCTTCCTCTCCTGGAGACATCCATCAGCTCTATGGGCTGCTGAGGAACGCCTTCACCATGATGGCCATGCTGGATTATCCTTACAGCACTCACTTCATGGGAAACATGCCTGCCAACCCCGTCAAGGTAAAGAACACATGGAGGTCCTGCACCTGAGTGAAGTTGCCCCCCCCCCCGCCTTCTTCAAAGCAGACAGAATTAGTGTCAAACGTTTGTGCGGCAAAAATGTTCATTTGTGCCGCTATGGTTTTAAAGATATAAAGGAATAATTCTAGAGGTCATCAAAGGTCAACCAGCCCCCCCACCTTCTTCAAATCAGACGAAATGGGTGTCAATTAACTCAGCTCCGTTTGTGCAGCAAAAATTAGCGTTTGTGATGCTTTAGCTTTGAATATATTAATGAAAAAGTAAAGGTCAAAAGGTCAACCAGCCCCCCCCACCTTATTCAAATTAGAATAAGGTGAACATTTTTGCTGCACAAACGTTTGACACTAATTTTGTCTGATTTGAAGAAGGCGGGGGGGGCCAACTTCACACAGTTAGAACACGCTGCTCCGAGGGACAGATCTTCATGAAGGTGATGGTGTTTTGTCAGATGAGCATACCCCATCAGACCAGCATACCCATAGTCAATATGCATTGCTCAAGACGTCAGATTTGCATTTATCTCTTTAGTTTTGTACAAAAAATAGACTTTAAACTACCTCAGTGGGCGTGTATCCCTTTAGTCATGTACAAAAATTATAATTTAAACTCAGATCAACATCTGCTTAAAAAAAAAAACACAAAGTAAATAATTATATTGGTATTTTTTACATGACTAAAGGGATACACGGATACAAGGGATTATTTTTTGTATAAAAATAAAGGGATAAACTAAAGGGATCAATGGTATTGGCAGTGGGTATGCTGGTCTGACCGGGTATGCTCATCTGACAACACCAGCTGTCAGGTTTAGAGGCTTTTTTCTAAACTAATCATTAAGTTGGAGGAAGCGGACCCAGGTCCAAGTGTTCCCTCTCATCTGAAGCTGCTGTGATTTTTCTTTCCAGGTGGCCTGTGGAACCATGCTGAGGGGATCGGACCTGCTGGCTAACCTCAGAGATACTGCAGGTCTGGTTACACTAATAAGCTCTGAATGCCAAAACACACCGAATCCAATGTTGCATCAGATCTGAGAGAAAATCATGTCGGACGAGGTTGTGGCGTTTAGTGCTCATCGGAAGTCGATGGGGATGATCCCAACCGAAACGATTCTATGTAAGGGGGCTGAGTAGGTCTGACTGAGCTAGAGCCCAGGTCTGTTTTAGCCGGACTAATCTGCAATTCAGCGGCAATTTCATAGGTCTGACAGGAAAAGGGACGTGGTTACAAAGTAAAACACATCCGCTATGGGGGAAAATACTAAATAATATCTGTTAATCGCTTGGGAATAGAGTCAGTTTTGAAGTCGCACATTGAGTATAAAGCAAGTGGGACAGACTGGTGCAAAAACAATGGACGAAACATTAAAAATAGAAAACTTTACCCATGATAAGACTTTAGGAGGATAGAAAACTGATAAAGTAAGGATCCTCTTTGAGCCTCACAAAAGCAACAAGGGACAGAAAGTGCAAACATGTTCTGATGGGTCAAAGGACGAATAGTCTGGTCTACCTTTACTATAAACCACACAGCAATGTGGTATCGTCTGGAAACATGTGGCTGTAATTGATGTGTGCAGAACTAGAGGGTAGCGGCCAGTCTTCTGTTCAGAATCAAGGCCCTAAAGCCTCATTGCCTTTAAAGGAAAAGTCAGTTCAGCAATAAATAATCAATAGATCATTACCTATACCTAAAACCAATACGTTAGTGGTGATTTAATGAATTTAGCATTAATCAGTAAAAAAATAAAAACAATAATTTTCATTGTGAGTCTGGGAGCGGCCATTTTTGTCCAAATATAGTAACACCTCCCTCCTAACATCTTCCTGCAGTGATGTCACGCTGCGGTAAGCCTAGCGCCAATATCCTAGCTGATGTGAACTACTAGACAACAATTATTGAAGATTTCCAGAGAAGTTCACCATTGAAATTCACCACAGCTATAGTGAAACTGACAATGCCCACGTGCATGTTAGTTGGATGTTGGAATACATAGTGTAAACGTGAAAAAAATCCTCCACAGACGGGTTCGTCGTTGGATTGCCAACTTGAAGAGGGAGGATTTGCTATCGAACTTCTGGCCAGAGAAAAAACCCGTAATATGTAGCCAACATTTGGAAGAAGAATGTTTTCAAGATGACTTGGATAATAGCGCGTTGTGACAAACACCAGATACAGCACTGGGACTTGATCAACAGCCGATACCGCACCGTGACGTCACAAACCAGTAGGTGGCAGTAGTGTTCTTTGACAAACATGGATGCCTCCAGTAAAGCACATTCAAATGAATATTACTCTAAATGGAAAAACACAAATCATTTATTGAACAGTATGTAATAATTTAAAGTACTGTCAGAAGTTTGAATTCTGAATATGACTGAACTTTTCCTTTAAGTGGTTCAGTCCTCCATCACCCCTGAACCAAACATGTGCTTCACTTCCTGGCCTCTGCTGAGAGAAAATCAACCGCTAGATTCTGGATTATTGGTGCAAGTCTTGAGGACTTGACTTGGCTCCTCTAATGAATGTCTGGAAACCGAGCCTGACCTCACGTTCATTAACAGTAACAGCTTCCACCCTGCAGGGATCCTCTACAACTCGACCGGGGACCTGACCTGTTTCGACCTGTACAGTCTGTATGTGGAGTGTGCCGACCCCACTGGATGTGGACTGGGCTTCAACAGCATGGCCTGGGACTACCAGGTACAGCAGGAGGGAGATATATGCTCTGCTTCTGTCCTGAGTCAGCATATTTGATTGGTGGCGCTTTCTACTTTGACCCCTGCAGGCCTGCACTGAAGTGGAGCTGTGCTACGAGAGCAACAACGTGACGGACATGTTTCCTCCGATGGCCTTCACTCAGAAAGACCGGGAGCTCTACTGCTCCAAGCGCTGGGCCGTAGTTCCAAGACCCGGCTGGCTCAAAGTCCAGTTCTGGGGTGACGGTAAGATTCAGACCCTGAAAGGTCGGCAATCAAATATTGCTCCTCTGGTCTTGGTTCTGGTAGCGTAGGATACACGTAAACCACCAGGAGAGGAAATCCTCTAAAGTTGCTCAGAAAAGGAGCCATGAGGCTGAATTTCCATCTTCATATTGAATCTGGTTTAATATCTGCTGGGCTTTCATGAACTCGTATGTTCAGCTCTCTCCACAGCGAGCAACATCATCTTCTCCAATGGGGACCTGGACCCGTGGGCCAACGGGGGGGTGAGTGTGACTCAGACAGGAAACACTGAGTGGTCAGGATAGAGTTAACCTGCTGATCAATGTTCAGGTGAGGAAGAGCCTGAGTCCGTCGCTGGTGGCGCTGAACATTTCCGGAGGAGCTCATCACCTGGACCTGAGGTACTTAAGCCGTCCTTTATTTCTGGCCGGGTTCTATCTGAACGGATCCTGAAGTCAGACGGTTGTTTCTCTGCTGCAGGGGATCCAATGAGGCGGATCCAGCGTCAGTCATCAGTGCCAGGAAGACGGAAGCAGAGCTCATTGCTCAGTGGGTGAAGACGGAGAGGACCAGATTACAAGCATCATCTACACAGCAGAAGGGTTTCTTCTGACATGTCCCAACAGTTTATCGCATTCAAAGAAAATCACATTTAAAGCATCCCGCTGTATATAATCTATCACTTTAATGAAGTTTGACTTCTGGTCTGATTATATGAGTAGGAGTTTCAGCTCCTTCTGTCCACTGATCATCGCAGCATCGACTCTCTGCAGCAAGAAGAATCAGAGCACCTTTATCAGAACTCTGTGGAGATCATCCACTAAGATGTTTGTAAAAAAAAAAAAAAAAAATACAATTTCTGCTGATTAAAAAGGCTGAGAAAGAAACCAGACATTTGATTTTAATTCAAATAAACCGTTTTCCATCCACTGCTGCTATGTTTCCACAACTAGGGCTGCAACTAACGATTATTTAGCAAATCGTTTATTTTTTTCTGCTCAGTGAAGCAGTGTGTAGCACTGCCTCCTAGCAGCAAGAAGGTTCCAGGTTCGATTTCCAGCCCATGGTCTTTCTGCATGGAGTTTGCATGTTTCCCTGTGCATGCGTAGGTTCTCTCCAGGTACTCCGCCTTCCTTCCACGGTCCAAAAACATGAATTTCAGGTTAATTGGTTTCTGTAAATCAGGGGTCACCAACGCGGTGCCCGCGGGCACCAAGAGGCCCTCAAGGACCACATGGGGTGCCCTCTTCGTCTTCTGAAAACAGAAGAACTCACTCAGTGGGTTAAGTTTAATTTTTTTTTTTATTCTGTTGCTCGTCTTTTTAATCATTTATGTATTATTTCATCATGTTAACTATTTCATCATATTTCAGTGGTTTCAAAATTACAATATTAAAAAGAAAATTAGAAATGAATAAAAGATTAAAATAAGAATAAAAATGAGTTTTTATGGATGAGATTTACTGTAGGTGATCACTGATCCCTCCAGTTAATAGGTCAGTATTGGTAGCCCTTCCTCTGACTGGTAGCCATCAAGTAGCCCTCAGCCTTAAAAAGGTTGGTGACCCCTGCTCTAAATTCTCCTTAGGTGTGAGTGTGCATGAATGGTTCCTTGTCTGTTGCCCTGCAATGGACTGGTGACCTGTCCAGGGTGGACCCCGCCTCTCGCCCGTAGACAGCAGGAGATGGGCACCAGCACCCCTTGAGACATCAACTTGGATTAAGCATGACAGAAAAATTAATTTATTTTTTTTTAATTAAAAAATCAGATATCGAAAGGTTCTTTAAAGAAGATTCTTTTATTAAAACCAGTGAAACTAAAACATTTCCACTTGAGTTCTGAGTAGAGCATATGGACAGCGGCCAGTCTTCATGCTTTTTTACAATGTTGGTATAATTACTGCACTAAGTGGGTCGCTCTGTCAGCTAAAGGCATGTTTGACAGTCTCTATACTCCCAATTTTTTGGTTAATAGATCACTAAATTAGTTGGCAATTATTTCAATAATCATTTTATCTGATTGTTTCAGCTCAATCCACAACCAAAGACAAACACTGAGCTGATAGGCGGCCGGCCTTCCACCCCTAGGACTGGGTGGGTTTGGGTGACAGGAAGCCCAAACCTTCAGAAAGGACGTGAAATAAAACGTGAAAAATTGACACACAGCTGAATTAGATCAATATTTTATTATAGTAAAGATGATCCAGCATGTATGATGATACAAAAACATTTTATAGTTAAATATTCAAAGGACAGACAACCTGAACAAACCATCAACTCTTTGAAAAATAGTTTCTTTTTTTTCACAAACTGATCAGAGTCCAGAATACCCGAGATTTGCAAAATGTGTTTGAGGGGAAAATATTTCAGGCAATAATTTAACGAATAGTTTCAGTCTCTTTAAATCCTTCACATCCAGAAGAACCTTTAGGTTCTGCATCAGAACCAGAAACATTTCTGGTCCTTAACTGGGTCACTTCCTGTTCTCTGACCAGCTGATGTCCTACATTTAAAGGCTTTAGCTGCTCTTAGCTGTTTTCTCAGCGTCTTGCTTAAGGGCACATTGACAGCAGGGATCGACATTGTAAGGTGGACTGGGTGGGCACCCTGCCAATCCTTACTGTGCTGTGGTGTCAGGCTGTTGGTTGCTTTTTCTTATTTAACTTCCTGTTAAAAAGGTGGAAAAAGGACATTTTGGCACAATATGGCTGGAATTTGGACTCTGCCTGAGATCTGCTGGATCTCAGCCCGTATTCCTACAGCAGAACCACTGCTTGACCCGGTTCCGTTTCCATCGCTCAGAGATCCGCCTCACGCTAAAGTAGAAAAACCTTTATCTGCTGAAATTTGTATCAAAAATGCTAAAATAGATTTTTCCCAAGTGGCACCGTTAGAAGAATGGCTTTCATTGTTTCAATCTCAGTCAAATGATTTAAAAAAAAAAAAACATTGAGACACAAAGATTTCAGACATCTGCTGAAATGATGGGAGCTGCTTTATGCAGGATTAGCATCATGTAAACCTGAAAACGAGGAAACCGCTTACATCACTAATCTAATGGAAACGATCTATCAGACGCACGCTGAATGTCGTCTGAGGAAAGATTAAAGGCACATGTGAGAACGGAAACACCTGGAGGACAGACGAAGTTTGGTCTGAGGAGCAAACAGACAAGCATGTTACATCCACGAAGTTCACTACTAAAATTAATCACAAACTCTAAATATTTACACAAAAAAACATCACCTCAAAGATCCCATGTTTTCTTATATTAATAACGAGACAAAATATACAAAACATCCCAACTTAATCGCAGTTTGTTAGCTTTGCTGTGGCAGCCTGTTAGCTGGAAGATTAGCATGTGAACGAGACAGATGCTGCATTCATGTCAATGGAAAAAAAACCATAAGGTCAGGAGGTCCAACTTGAACCAGAACTACTCCGTAAACAGCCGTTCGGGATGAGGCAGAGCTACCAGGAGGAGTTTCCTCCAACCAGATAGCAGTCATCAATGCCGTCCATCAGCAGAACTGTGCTGATTACAACAGTGGTTTGATCAGAGGCCATGACCTCGGACATTACGTCAGTCAACTGGAGTGTAAATGGACCAGAACCAACAGAAATGCTGCCGGATAAAGACTACCATGGAAATGTGGCATGGATGTAAAGCAGAGTAGTTTAAATGCATTATGCATGAAGATGAAAGTAGATAGAAGCTGACCTGATATCAGGAAATGATTGTTGTTTATATATGTTCTCCAAACTGAGGGCTCAAACATAGGAAGGAGTTCTGCATTTCCTGGGAGACATGAATGCAGCATGACTGTGTGCCCTTTTGCTCACAGAGAGCTTCAGAGAAATGGTTCAGTTTGCCTGGCGGTTCCCCTGTTCCAACAGAAGGGTTCAAAGGTCAGGTTCTGCCTTCTAGGAATGTGGAGACAACCGGCCAGCAGAAGTTCAGTCGGCTTTGCTTCATATCTATAGAGAAAAAGTCTTAAAACCATCATACAAACAAAAACAATCAGTGAGTCAGATGTAGGATGTTGCAGCTTGTTGCTTCAGTTCATCCTGCACCAGTGAGAATATCGGTCCACACAATCAGAACCAACCACTCTAATAAATAAGAAAGGATCCGCCATAAATGAGTCTTTTAAAACCAACAAAGGAGTCTGTTCTGCAGTCATTTTGCTCCTAAAGACGTGACTCTGATGTCACACCAACCCTGAGATGTTGTGGGTCACAGTGGATGCTACTCAGGGGATGGCCATATGGGCAGCGGGTGAGCCTCGGTGTTGAACACGTATTTGTCGAGGCTGATAAGGTCGGGGTCTTCAGAGAACAGCAGGTACAAATATTTCAGGGTCTCTCCCAGGAAGAAGCTCTCCATCTTGTCTCTAGGGCTTGGATAATCCGGGTCACGCACGTTGTTGATGGATGTGTAGCCTCCAGAAGAAACCTGAAACCGGGATAAACGCATTCACATCACTGAGGAGAGAGGGGTTTGGTGTGTTGTGCATGAACGCGTTCAAACGGTCAAAAACGGCGTTCAATGAATCCATTCATACTTTTAGTGAACGGTGAACTGATCAGTTTTGTGGTAATGAACGTGAGCGAGAGCAGCATGTCTGCTGCTAGAACCAGTCTGCTCCATTCAGACTCATCTGCTGCTATTTCTGATGCCAGTTCTGCAGAGCGCTTGGCAAAGTTTGATCAACTAACAAAAAGTGGGACAAAAAAAAAACAA
>NW_015150656.1:16647-19518 GCF_000732505.1 Cyprinodon variegatus
GAGAAATACCGGCTGTTTCTCGGTAACTCCATTTTGACGCTTTGTGTTTTGTGCTTCCACTGCCTTAATTCCCATCGTTCCGAGCTTGAATCGCTTCTTGCACAAAATACTCTGTGCCTCATATATGTTTCCTGGTTTTAGCCATGGAGAAAACTCTTGGCTGGATAGCCATTTTTCATTATATTTACACTTGCTCATATTTTCCAGATAAAAAGCAAATAGCGCATCTCCCAAATGTCCCGGCCGCAACAACGTTTTATTGGTTCCGCTATCGGGACGGAACCAATAATGGCGAGCTTTTATTTTTTTCCAAAAAAAAAAAAAAGATTACAAAAATAAATCGTAATAAAAATAATCCTATTTATGATGTTTTAAAAATTAAAACCAAAAAAGACTGATTTAAGACATTTTAATACCAATTAAGGCCTTAGTTTTATTTTGAAGAATTTAATGCCTTTTAAGACTTTTTAAGGAGCCGCGGGAACCCTGATTCACAGAGGACCAATGAAATTGTGCGATACATAATTCTCACTTTCAAAGTTATTTACAATCTTGTAAATCAGTCATTTATACTCACCCTCAACACGGATACTCGAAGAAAAGCATACGATGCCGCTTTTAAGTTAAAGGCAATCCATCTAGCGATTGAAAACGGAAATCGGCCGCATGCAGGGGCATCTTTCACTGATGTCTGCCAGTGGGTTCTCAATGAAAACATCCAGCATCGACGGCGGGCTTCGGAAGGCTCGGCTGCTGCGGGATGAGGAGGACCGCGAGTGCTCAAGTGAGAGCGAAAAGGATGAGACTGAAGTCAGTGACAGCATCCTGAAGCTGTTCCATTCAGACACCGAGGAAGAGGACTTTCAGGGTTTTAGTGCGCAGGAGGAAGAAGAAAGTGATTACTGACTTTTCCTGGTCGGCTGCAATGTTCTGTGCGTTGTTCAATTAAAAGTACGGGTATATGCAGCGTTATTTGCGTGTTACTGACACATACGTATATTTAAATGTGTTACAGGTAGTTTGAAAAAAAAAAAAGTATTCATAATATGTACCGTATTTGTTTTTTTTATCATACGGTTTAAATCAAACGTTAAAAAAATGCTCAGGTGTAATATCTTTATTTGTAAATATCTCATACAACGTGGGAAACCTACGACTTAAAATCCGGTGCAGCTTATAAAAGTACAAAATTGATTTTCTTTCTAAAATTAAGAGCGTGCGGCTTGGAATCAGGTGCGCTCTATAGTCCAGATTCGGAATTTACGGTAGTTCATTTATAGGTTTGGGAAATTAATTCATTTTTTGAAAAAGTGAACTATAAAGGTGAGCTGGTTCATTTTCATCTGTGTGAACTAAACTTTGAGCTCGTTCCTTTTAATAATGAACTGACAACATTAGATAACGTAACAGGTTTCAGCTAATGGATGGTGGGTTCTGATGCTTTTCAAGAGGAAAGTGTCCCTTTCTCCTGTTACATAATAATATGATTGGACTGAAGCAACAGAAGCGACAATTAGAAAATTAAGTAAAAAAAAATCTAAATCCAAAATATAACGTCTGTGTATAAAAAGAGAAAGAACAGGATTATTTCTGTAATCTATGACGCCTCCTTCTTGTCAGCATGTCCGGTCAGATAATCCTCCATCATACTAACCTTGGTGTACTTGTTAAAACTTTGCAGAATCTCCCAGCCCCAGTCCTGGTATTTGTGATCTTTTGTGAATCTGTACAGATAGAAGAGACTCTCCACAGTCTCGGGTCGAAGGAGGTTGTGTCTATCTGCAGGCTTTAATAAAGAAACACAAACATGGAAGTCAGAAAAAAGAAACCTGGATTTTCTCATCTCTCAACATTTCCTCATGGTCCATATGAGGTTTACTTTACAACATAACTAAGTAATGTTGGCTCCCAGCATCCATGATTTATCACTAAAGAGCATAAAGAGGTAAATACCAATTTAAGAGAAGAAGGTATCAAGAAGCTGAGCTAGAAATGTTGATCTACAGAGTGAATAAAGTGTTTTCATCTTGGATGAAGAACCACCCAAGAGTTCATTAAGTGAAACTGGAAAATGTAACAGTTTACAGGAAACAAAATCCAAGGATCCAGTTTATCAGAATATTACTTCAGATTTTTAGGACCTTAAACAACCAGAGGGGAGATTGCTGGCTGACACAGACGGTCACTGAACACGGCCTCCACATTAGGACATCGTTAATGAAGCTGGAAATTCACAGTGGAAAGTTGAGTGGAAGGAAAAATTCCCCAGCAGCAGATAATGTGACTTTACTATGCAGAGGTACAGAAAGAATAGACTGCTGGTGAAATCAGAGCTTCAGAAACCACCACTGATCCACTTCTCTCAGGACTTTTTCTATCATTTTTCTACAAGCAGCGTTGGGACATAATGCGCCAAATTACCTTCACTTCAATGTCTCTGGTGCTGCCCTGGTGCATATTGAAGTGAACGATCTCAGGACTCAGGCCAGTCTCCATTTGGACGTACATCTGGTAGCAGGTCTGCATCAGCTCCTTGGCCAGATCCATGTGATCGGCAGGCAGACCGTTATGAGCACCGAGCGCCAAAGTGCCGGGCAGGAAACACACGAGATGATCCTAAACAGGAAGAGGTCACAGACGGTTCCAGTTAGCGAGCACCGAGCAAAGAAAAGCACCAAGAATGCTCAACACAACCTCAATCTGGAGAGGAAATCAATCATCTTCCCAGTGTTGCCAACTGAGCGCTTTTCTCACCAAATCTAGCGCCTTTTCAGATCCCCCTTTATTTCAAAAAAGCACCTAGCGCCAAATCTAGCTCCTTTTTTCTCTGTATTAATGGAGACTGGCAATATAAATAGGAGGCAGATCTTT
>NW_015150656.1:19985-22520 GCF_000732505.1 Cyprinodon variegatus
TTTTGGAGTGTGGACCAACGTAGTGGGGGTACATTTTCCCATGAGACTGGGTTATTCGTGGACGGGGCCGCCTTTTACAGCTGCTTTTTGTGTCTCTGCTTCTGTCTCCTTGAACCCCAGTCGGCCTCAGCAGATGGCCGCTCACACTGAGCCTGGTTCTGCAGGAGGTTTCTTCCTGTTAAAAGGGAGATTTTTCTCTCCACTGTCGCTACAAGCATGCTTAGTGTGAGGGATTGACTTGAATTCAATGAGTCGATGCAATCAACTGGTTTTCCTTAGATAGAAAACTTTGAATCAATTTGACTGGATTATCTGGTTGAACTGGAAAGTGCCTTGAGATGACATGTGTTGTGAATTGGCGCTATAGAAATAAACTGAATTGACTAAAAGCACCAAACTCTGTCCTACTGTGCGAGACGATCATAAGCCTGCCTCTTTCTCTCTCTCTCACTATGCAGAGCAGGCTGCCTGCACTGCAGCAGAAAGAAAACCTTTCCAATTCAAATCCAGATTGCAAATACAATGTGCCCATGCAAAGCTGCTGCTAATCCTACCCTAGATCGCAAGATTAAATTATGCAAAGAATTTTTAACCGACACTGTTGTCTCACATATAAAACAACTAATGGTGCATTTATGTTCCAATTGCTATGGATTGGGGAATAATTGCCTGAAATATATGACAACAGGTATGCAAATTAGGTGAGGATGTCATCTAGCACCTTTAAGGACAGCCAATAGGGAATTTTTCTGCTAAGGATTTACAACAATGCATCTTCCTTTAGACGTTGTTGGACTGCAAACCTTAAATGTTCTTCAATACAAACTTTATTCAAATAAGCTGAAAAATTGATGTTTCTCTGTAAAAACTAAAACTCCCAGTTTGTTGGACAACTTGTCTTCCTGAACACCAGGAGGTTCTCAGGCCTACAGGAGGAACTCACCATCTTAGGACTGAACTGTCCGTGCGAAAGCTCCCCGACAAAAACAAGGCCATTCGGTGAAGACTTCTGCAGCAGGTTCTTCTTCACACCCTCAATGGCTTGGAGGTAGTCCTCCAAGAACCTGCAGACCAAAAGGACCAGAGGAGCAGAACTCAGGACACCTTGGGTGAGTTATTGGGTCAGTTTGTAACAGAAACTGTCCTATTGCTTGCAGGAACTTACTGGTCCTCCTTCCTGCCCCCCTGGATCCACTGCTTCAGCAGGTATTCATAGTAGCTGTCTGCTCTGGCTCCCAGGGTGTAGATGCCTTGATGGCTGAACTGTCCACTGTTGGTGTTGATAAACATGGGAACCAAACCGTCCAGCTTGCCGTCAAGCTTGTGGACCTGGCTCATGACTTCAGCGACAGCAGCCTGCAGACAGGTGGGCGAACTTCAGTTGTGGTAAAGAGAAGTTCAACACAATGAAAAACAAACAAAATGGTTCATGAAGAAATGGCCTAAGGCTGGTGGTCTTCAGGGACCCTTGTCCTTAATTTTTCAGGGGCCTCCTTGCTGCCATCATCTGAATCAGGGACATTAACAGAGACATCTAAAGGCGGGCATACACTGTACGCGTTTTTGCCTTTTGCGGCCGCTTCTCCAGCCGTGTGAGAATTTTTTGGATCGGGCCGAGTTTCAGCCTCTTTGTGCGTCCTGTATCGTGTATGAATCAGGCAGTCATGAGGGGCCATTAGTCTGTGACGACCAGCTCCCAATCAGGAATCGTAAGGTCAAGAGAAAATCAAACCCGTTTGAAATTCAGTCGGCCCTTTTAAGGTGTTTGTGGGGAAATCCTTCTGAGCTACAAGTCTATTTACCTGAACCTTGTAGACTGTTCATGTGCAAATAAAGAAATTCTTCTTCTTCCAGATTGACGGGTCCCACCAGCAACATCTCTCAGCATCGAGTCCGATTTGTGGTTTTTGGACATGCACTGTAAGGAGTTTCGTCGTACAGTTTGAGCTGGAGCTAAGAGCAAAGAATTAGGATATCGTACCGTCTAAGTCCGGCCTAGAACACCTACAGAAATTTTTCCTGAGAAAATACAAGCAAAGGAGACAAAGTTGGTCTGAACCATGGATCAGCAACCCAAAATGTTAATAGAGCCAAACTGGACCAAAAAAAAAAAAAAAAAACAGAAAAAAAATCTGTCTGGAGTTGCTAAAATGTAAAATGTCAGCCTCATGGCAACACAGGCTCTAAGTGTATTAGGACACTATAGAAAAGGACTAGGTGGGCTTAAATTTATAATAAGCATTCATGATTAAATGTTTATGTGGAGAGAATGTCGCATTTGTGATTCTGCTGTATGATATTTGGTGCTTTAAGTTTAAATTCAATTACAATATTAATGTATTGAGTTTTGTTGCATTGATGAAATTCTGGAAACTCAAAGAAATCCAATTTATTGTGTCCTTTTTTTATTTGAGGATTTGTGGGGGGAAAAATGGAAGAAAGTTCCCATCACTGCATCAGAGCTCTACCTGTTCGATCTGTGGACGGTTTTCTATGCTTGCAACCAAACTAGCAGCAGTGGTGGAGTCTGGAGAT
>NW_015150656.1:24202-26959 GCF_000732505.1 Cyprinodon variegatus
TCGCCTTTGAGAAAAAGGAGCAGCGCATGAACCGAACGCAACACACGCGAAACGAACAGAGACAGTCGAACCGAACAGTTTGGACGGTTTTTCATAAACCGTTCCATCCCTAATGCTGAGGGCGGTGGTCAGTTACCTGGTACTGTGGGTCCTGGGTGATGCGGCTGAGTTCCCTGAACTCCAGCTGGATGCTGGTAACTTCAGCCACGGTGCTGTCAGAGGTCCAGCGGGGGGGGTGGGCCGTGCCTTTACCGATGTTGACGTCAGAGTAGGGGATCTTGGACGGTGTGTTAAAGGCTGGCATCAGCCTGGACCCGATGTCTCTCTAAAGAAAGAACACAGGAGTGTAGATCTAAGACACCTAGAACAGACGCTAACCAGAGATGGAGGCTAATTATTGATGACTGATTGGTAAAGAATCAGCACACCCAGGAAGCTCCCTGCTCCGTTTTTCTCACCTGTGACAGAAATGATCAAAGTTACGTAACTGATCCAGACCCGGTGTAGGTACTACTCTGCTCTGGCCCTGCGCCTGCCAGTGATAATGTGCTATACGATTGGCTGAATGTTACCGCATGACATAAAACACTGTGGTTGCCCAGACAACGATGATAACATAATGCAGCCTCCGTGTGTCGAATCGGGAGCATCTATAGCGTTGGCGTGTCTAATGAAGTTTTAATCTTAACAAACCTGAGAAAAATCTGTTTAGGGTGATCAAAGTACCTGCAACCCCATGATATAAAGGGGGAGAGCTGGGTAGTGCTGTAGCTAGCTGTGCTCAGTAGCTAACAGGTTAGCCTACTTTAGCTCGGTCAGTTAGCCATATTAAAGTCATGAAAGAGGATTCTGTGTTGGAAGATATGTTCAAAGGCTGTTTGTTTTTTTTCTTTTTAATTGTGCGCATTGCCCCGTTCTTCGCAAAAGTTCTCTACAGTGAAAACGCCTCCTCCGGTAATTTTGTATTTCACCTAGAGAGGCAGCAAAGAGCCCGGATATAACTAGTCAGCAGGATATCTCCATAAGAAGAAGAGTTCTCTGCCAGTGTTTAGATTAGCAGTCAGTATGCATGCACAAAAGGTCAGATTTGCATTTAAAATAGACTTTTAACTACCTCAATCAGCGTGTAGCCCTTTAGTCATCTATAAAAAAACAAAAAACAATTTAAGGTGAGATCGCCATACGGGTTTCAAATGGCTGCCTCCTCCACAGTTAATACGTTTTTTAAATAAAAGCATTGTATTTAGAAAAAAACATTTATCTGCATGATGTGGTAGAAATGCTTCGCCAGCGCTCTGTTTTGTATATTTACATTAAACACAGCAGTACACTTGAAAATAACACTGGTTAAACTTTTACCAATATAGACATGTTAAACAACCTTAGAAAAGTTAGATTCTCCACAATTCAACCGTCAAGTTAATTTTATGGAAACCATGAGCACCAGAGCACAATTAATAAACAATAACGCACGTTAAATTGAATTTTTTTAATAAAGTTTTGACTTTAACTTCATGTCAACAACCGTTGTTTTTTCTACAAGTAGAATAACTGTTATTTTCGTTGTCTTAAATCTCTATGAAAGTAATTTTTAAGACGTTCCAATTGTCCTCCTCTGTCCTCAGATATTAATAAAAAGAATAAAAATAGGCAGAGACTTTTTGTGTCACCTTGGTTTTAGAAACAAATATTTTTAGCTATTTTCTGACATTATCCACCAGTTCTTACCTGTTAGCTGAGAAAAACTTGTTTCAGTCTATGGGCAATAAAAGCAGAAATGAACTTAAACCAGCAGCTGGAGGACTGGGAGCTGAACTGGGAGGGGGACTCACTGCTTTGTCCAGGAACAGGCTGTCTCCGCTCAGGTGGTAGCTGCTCAGCAGGCCTCCCAGGATGCGGATGGTGCTTTCAAACAGATTAACGTCAACGTTTTTGTTGAACGTCAGCTCCGTGGCAACCCACTGCTTGGCCTCTTCAAACTCTAAAAGTTAAAAGACGTCATTTGAGAGGACATTTCCACCCTCCTATATTATAAAACTCTAAAAACATACGTAGATACATTTTTCATACCTTCTTTGAGCCCAAGGATCCACATGGTGTCCAGAGCATCAATCAGAGTGAGACCCAGACCGAACCACTCGCTGTAGGACCTGGACACGGGCCTGAGCTCATCATGGCCCCAGGAATAGTCTTTATACCCCTTCCAGGCATGTCTGAAAGCGTCCCGCACTGCTTCCATCCGGCTGGTTCCTGGAGAACAGTGACAGGTCATCAGGGCAGGTGAATCCACACCCTTATTCACAAGCACGATACAGCAATGCATGAATGTTTGTCCCTACTGGAGCGGATAAAAGCTCCACCAACCTGAACCATTGAAACCTCCAACTTGTTGATTTCCAGGTGGCTCCTCCTTGTTCTGCCCATCCCTGGTTCCCTCTGTGGCCTGATCCGTGTCGATCATGGCCCCACGCCAGCTACAAGTCATCACAAGTTAAGAAAAAATGTTAAACCTTCTTCACTTTCTATCTTAACATCCAGCAACATAATAACTTAACAAACTATTTGAATTTAATCAAAGAAGATGATACAAAGCTAAAGCATTAGCAGCTAATAACAGAGTTAAGTCTGACCTGATTAATCTAACTGATACTAGTTAACTTTAACCCAACGATACGGCTTTTAACACAGAGTTAATCCTAACCTGATGACCTCATCAGGTCAGGATTAACAAAGTTAATCCTAACCTGATAACCTCAT
>NW_015150656.1:29239-32440 GCF_000732505.1 Cyprinodon variegatus
GTTCTCATCTCCTTCCTTCCTGATGGCAGCTGCGTTGCCTTCAGACACGACATTTGACAAGTTGCCTTTCTTCACAAGCCGGTTCTGCAGGATGGGTGGTCCTCTTTTATTGGATAATTTCCTCTGTCAAGTGATGACAAGCATCAACCATCAGTAAATGACATCTTTACTAAAGAAAACTTTTTACCTGTTAAAGAACCAAGACACCCCCAAATCAGAGGTTAAACCGCTGCATCCTTACCCAACCTGAACTGGAGCTTATCTGACATATAACGCTTTGTTATTAAAGGAAAATGAAATGTTACAAACACATCTGCTCATTATCTGATACCTGGAAGTGTCCCAAACATGAGCAGCAAAAGCAGTCACATGAGTGCAGATATGAAGGAGCCGCAAAGGAACGATGCTGAATGGCAGACCACATAGGGTAGCAGTTAAGCTAATGTTTCTTAAAGGGTTTTTAGACGTTTTCACAAGCAACACTAAAATCTGTTAATGGCGCTTTGCTGTTAATAAGATCATATTATTCTGCCTCAGTGATTCCAGTGAAGCGGATTCATTTTCTTTGGATTAAATGTCTTGATATGGTGCGATATACAGCAACACTTTGCTGGATATCTAACCTGTGAGAGCTGCTCGGGCAGCGGCTGTTGGCCCTGTTTGAAAGGCTCCGGCAAACCGTAAGGTTTGAAGGGTCTCAGAAGGATGTTCCTCTCAGCGTCCAGCTCTCTCTCGGCAAGGCCTTGAAACAAAAATCATGAAGTAGAATTTACTGAACGGGTTAAGATAAACAATTCAAACAAAGTCAGAAAACCTATCCCTCAGTAAACGTTCCAATCATGCTCACATACAGGACAGCTTACCTGTGAGGCGTTTGGTGACCGTGGGATAGGAGGCCATTCCACAGATGAAAAGCAGGACGAGCATGAAGAGGACGAGACTCCGCTGTAGCCTGGACAGTTGCTTCCATTTCTGAAGGCACACAGGAAGGGAAAGATGAAGAACGGTGAGCATCCATGTCTATTTCAATCTCCTGGCTGAGATTGTGGAGTGGATCATTTCATCCACTAATACACTGTGGATCTGGTAGGTTTTTTCAAGGTTAAAAATGGCAGAAATAGCACCGAAAAAAGCCTTGCTTTGGCTTAGGAAACATGCACATTTCTAAGCCAAAACAATGTTATGTTTTTGGTCCATTCTATAAAGCCATTTTAAATTGAAAAAGCTTCCTGGATTAGAAACATCTTCAAACTTGGAAACAAAGTCCAGTGGATTGTTTTTTTTTTCTTTTACTTTTTTTAGAAATGACTATGACCTGGATGACTGAGAATCTTTACCAGCATATAATATGCTCTAAAGTTTTATTGATAAACATTTTATTCCTTTATGTCCAAACTGTCACATTTAAAAGCACCACTATGGAAACCGATGTTGATGTTAAAGTAGCACATAAAGTCCAGACGGACGCATGTTTGCAGATCACTGAATGTAACTGGGACAGCTTTAGTCAACATTAATTGTGTGAGCAAGAGGCTGTGTGTGTTTAGGAGGACCCAGAACAGCAGGCTTCTCACTAGTGATACGTCGGTGGAGCCCATAGAGCAAAACACTGTATCGGTGTGCTACAAGAAAGTCATGTGACCGATACAGGAGTTGTTTCTAACTGACTGATTCGCTAAACTGTGTTTAAAAACATATCCGTCAACATGCAACTTCTTACAAAAAAAAAAAAAAGTCTCATCTTTTGCAGTTTATCATTAAAATTATCAAGAAATCTGGAGCAGCCTAAAAGGAATAGAAACATTAAAGCTGTTGCGTTTTTATTTTAATCATGTCATACATTTCCTCTCAGTTATGACTCAACTTATCTGAATTAAAGTTAATTTCAAACTGACTCTTAGTTTATTTACCGTTTTTACTGCACTTATAGTTTTAAAATTATGATTTAAAACCCTAGTCCACAAGCATCCTTATTCACATTTTCCCCTAAATTTTCAAGTTATGATATATGTTTAGATTATTTTGGGTGCATATAAATAATCAAAAATATTTTCAATTTAAACATAGATATGAAATAATACAATATAACCTAAAATAACTTAAATTATACCATTGTACTAGATTATCAAATAGATTTAGTTTAGTCTGTCAAATAAGCTGCCTGTAGTGTCTTTAAATGTCCAGCAGGTGTCAGTATTCAGTAAGACAGTATCAAAGCAGCATCATCACAGTTTAGCTTAAAGATGCCTCATTAACTTATCACTACTTCTCACCCTCCAGCAGGACTGCCTCCTCCACTGTTTGTTGTTGTTGTAGCCCCCGCTCTGCGGCTCGGTGAAGGGGATGGACACGTAGTCCGGTCGGTTCGGGGCGTTCATGTCTAGAACCAAACGTTGGACACATGAGGAGTGACGGAAAATCCCCCAAAACATTAGCATATGGATCAGAGTCAGCCACTTAAAACTAAACATTATTAAAATTACAGTTTGGACCCAATTACAGATACACACTGGCCTCTAAATATATATATATAAATATAAAGTAAAAATATAAAGTGAAGAACCCTTAGCATAAAGTTAGCATAGCATAGCTAGCTTTTTTTCAGCAGTTTAACTTGTTGCGCTTAGCTAGGAGTAAACTGAATATAACAAATATTACTGTAGTATTTACATCAGCAGCAGACAAAATAATGATTGTATCCATTAAAGCTTTGTCAGCATCAGCAGCTGACAAAATGTGGACCGAAGCACAGTCCGAGGCCTTCTCCCACCGAGGGTAAACAAGGAGCTCTCTGTCAGCAGCTCAAACACCAGACCTACAGCAGTGAAACGTTACAGACCGACCGGGTTCCTGCCGATCTGACAGGGAAAGCTGCTTTGACAGAACACCGGAACAGCTCTGGGACAGACTTTACTTACCTTGACACCGAGCAGAGTCACATCAGGTGGAGGTTCAGAGGTAAACAGCCCGAAGTTGACTGGCTTTTCGGAGCCCTGCTCATGTCTGGGGCTGTTCTAAGAAGAGAAGCTAACAGCGGGTTGGAAACAGATTCATAGTGTCAAAGCGACGGTTCTCAGTGCTGACAGGATGGCATCCAGTGCAGCAGCAAAGGAAATGAAGCCATCAGACAGCGGAGGTCATGTGGGGCGTTCAATGACCTGTACAAAAAACGGAACACTCATTGACTACAGTTGAACTGGG
>NW_015150656.1:33475-44408 GCF_000732505.1 Cyprinodon variegatus
TATTCAAAAACAATAAGGTGATAGCTTCAATGGGATTGAGATAGGATCCCAGCTTTCATCTGCTAAATGAAATGAAATTTTTTCTAAACAAACTTTTTCTTTTAAATACTCAAATTTTTACAGCGGAATTTATCAGTTTTTCTTGAGTTCTAATTCAGATTTTATAGAAAATGGTAATTTAAACTTAAATAAATTTAAAAAAAATGTGTAAAATTCCTAAAATATTAATGTATATTGACCTCATAAGAAATAGAATTTTTATTGAACCTCATTGAAAAGAAATGTCACTTCATGCAGCTATATTAATATATTTGAACCCCTTGCCTTTTTTTTATTTCATGCTTTTCTGGGCCCCCATGAAAACACTCTGGCCCCCTCCTGGCCCCCTGGTAAATTTGGTCTAGATCCGCCACTGTTCCTCCCCTTAACTAGACGTGGATATACTTTAGTACATTCTGCTGTAAAATTAGTCCTATATTTTTGTTATTTACTCGAGGATTGAACCTCTGCCATTTCACATGATGCACAGCTTTGAGTGGTAACTAGGTGACTGTCAGAGAGTAACCCGGAGAAACTCATCGGACTGATCCAATCAGCTCTCTGACAACCAGTCGCCTGGAACGCTGGTTGGACAGAGCATCGCTTTGGACAGAAACGCTGCACAGGTTTCACCAGCAACCTCCTCACACCCCGCTCTCTCTTGTTGTCAATCGCAGTAGTTCTAATCCGCACATGATGCACAAATTTTTGTACTGCCCGCTCTCACTCACATGAAAAAACACCTCACATAGTCTAAAATCCGGGATAATTTATCCGACTTGCGGGCATCCTTGAACAACTATCTATATCAGGGAGACTCCGGTAACTTTCGGGAGATTTGGGTTGTCTGCTTTTAGGTAACTGTAATTAAATCTTTTCTTAGGACATCTTTTTCTGAGCCATTGGACTTACTTCTAACAAGTTTCATTCAAATTTTAGAGCTCATCATAGCACTGAAACAGCTCTGGTGAAAGTCACGCATGACATTCTCATAGCTGGTTCTGTTAGATCTTACGCCTGCATTTTATAAAGTTGATCAAAGTATACTTTTAAAAAGGTTTTAAAAAGGGGAGCAGCACTAGACTTTTAAATGTTAATTCCTCAACAGATTTCAGTTTGTCCATGTTGATAACATCTTAACGCTCCAGGGTTATCTGTGGAATACCACAGGGATCAACACTAGGGCCAATTTTCGTGACTGTATATATAAGCTTCCAATTGGAATTATCTGACAGCATTGGATTAATTTCAGGTTATGCTGATGATACTCATAGGATATAAAAATCCCTTATTGTCCCATAAATTCAGATTGATTTGACCTGTTACATCAACTACTGACCCCTTACATCATCTACAGGCATATCTGCATTCAATTGGCCCCCAACAGTAACGTAAAAAAGCAAAAACAAAAAAACTTGGTGTTATGTTTGATCAGCATTTGTCATTGAGATCCTAAATTTAAAAAAGTTTCTATAATATGTTTCTATAATCTCTGAAATAATAAAAAATATTCTGTATAGGGGTGACACTTATAAATTATCACACATCTGTAACTTCAAGGCTGGACTATTGTAATTCTTCACTATCAGGATGTCCATAAACTGTTGTCAGGGGCAGATTTAAGAAATTTGGGGCCCTAGGCAAATAAGGCAGGGGGCCCTCTGAATTGAGAAGACAACACATAAAACAGCCCCATTCTACAGATAGAGAAATGTTAATAGAATAGACATCCATTATCTGTTCTAGGTTTTGTCCCTCTCTTCGTGTCCCTTTTCTTCTTGTTTTCCTCTCCATGTTTTGTACTCAGCTGACTTTTCATGCTGTCTCTAAAGGAATGAAAGATTTTTTCCAAGCACTAAGCTCACTTAGCTGATTGCTCCTTCCTGTGTTTCCAAAAAGGCAAAAGTAAATAACCCAGTCCTTCTTTTCACTGTAGACAAGCCATGATCTGCTTATCTGTTCTCCATTTTTCATTTGGATGAAATAATAGCTGCATGAATCATGACAGCAGACAAGATAGAGGAGAGCAGGAGGCGGGGTTACCAATCTACTCGCTCTGGAGAGCAGAGTTCGCTGCTTCTAGATGTTGTCGCCAAAGTCTCCAGTAGCAGAAAAAAGTCATTAGATTTGGCGCTAGGTGCTTTTTAGAAATCAAAGTGCTAGAGGGGTCTAAAAAGTCGCTAAATATAGCGACCAAAGCACTAAGTTGGCAACACTGCTCTGTGCATCGTTTGTTTTCAAATGGTTTGGTGCTGTCTGTTTGGACCTTTCTGAACATTTGCAGCAAATGGACTGATCCAATATGGTGGACACACTTAATATTCTAAGCGTTCTGATGGCATTTTAGTGAAAGGATTTTTATCAAAAACATGATTAATGTGCACAAATAAGGACTGTAGTTAAAAGCTGGTAATATTCTCAGTCATCCAGGTCACAGTCAGTTAAAAAAAAAACAAAAAAACTTTGTTTCCAAGTTTGAAGGCGTTTTGCTTCCCATCCAATAAGCTTTTTTAATTCAAAATATCAGAACTAGCGTTGAGTTGTAGTTAAAAGCCTTCAGCTGATCCAAAATGCCGCTGCCAGAGTTTTGGTAAAAGTTACAATGAGGGATCATATTTAAACTAAATTATCTCCACTTAATTTTCTCTTTTTAAAACAATTTATAAACGCAAGGTATTGATATTATCTTCATTCCTCAAAGCAGCTGGGAGGTGTGGATGAAAGCAGGCAGCAGGTGGCAGCACTGCGACATTCCTTTGGTCTGTGTGCCCAACCCGAAGAAGAAGGAGGAGAAGAAGAAGAAAGAAAACAACAAACGGGAAGTCTGACCCGGAATAACAAGATGGCAGGAAATGGGGGATTACAGGTATTGAAAACAGACAAAAAAACTAATTTTATTTAATTTTGCTCAGATTTCCATGAAGGTTTTGGAAGAAGCGGTTCATTAAAATATCCGAATGGATTCTGTTGGAGGATTTAAAACACGCAGAGATTTTCTGTGGACATCAGAGCATAAACGCTTCAAAGTTTAGCTTTTTGCTAACACTTTGATTTTCACCAATATTTTTTTTACAGTTTTATCGACAGGAATAATTTAGTTAAGTTAATAAAATGTGTTTTTGACGGAAATAAACGAGAGCTGCTGATGCTTTTGCTCGTTTGGATCAGTTTAATGATCGAACTCTGAAGACTGAGAAATAAAAGGTTTATAGAAGATATTCATGAAAATGCCGATGATAGAAATTTGTATTTTTATTAATATATATGTACCCTCCATAATGGGTCTGCCATATGTTCTAGCTACAAAAGATTTGTGCTTTGATTCATAATAGAGGACAGGGTTCGGTCTATAGATCTAAATCAGGGGTTTCTTAACCCTGGCCCTCAGGGGCCACCGTCCTTCATGTTTCACACATGTCTCACTCAAATGCTGCAAAAACCTGATGATTGCCTTTTCATTCAGGTCAGGTGTGTGAAGGCAGGACATTGGGCCCCTGAGGGCCAAAGTTTAGAGACTCTGATCTAAATGACCTTCAGGCATCTGCTCATCAGACTGAACTGGACCTTTAATGATCACATCCAAGCTTTTAAAAGATGCTTTCTCTCTGCATTCATCTGGTTCTGTCTGTCTGAGCTCACCTGCTGTTTTATTTTAAATGGAAATCATTGGTGATCATCGGTGTGGTTATTTTGGGGCCTTTTGTTTTGCCGCTATCACTGCTTTATGCAAAAATTTCTTCTGTGGAGGTCTGCTCAGGCAAAGTTCTGTAGAACCTGCTTTTTTTGTGGACCAGGGCAGAAGTGGAAGATAAAAAGTAGTTTGCAGACCCCATTGATGGATAGAGGGATGCTTTATTGTTGCTGCTGTAACACAACACAAGACAAGCCTGTTAAATCATAACGTGATTCGTATTGACCTGAACCAGGTTCCATCTACTTGACAAAATGTCCTCATGCTTGGTTCTAAGAAGCCTATCCTGTGATCTCACTGAGGAGCACAGATGACCACTAAAGCCTGTACTCTGGTAGGTAGGGTTGTCATCAGGCTAAAACTTTAAAATCTATTTCAATACCCAATAAAATAATTGTTCCTCGATACCATGGAGATGGAAAAGTAAAAAATACTAAAGCTGAAACTAACAATTATTTTGCAAATCGATTAACCTGTTTTTTTTTTTCAGTGTATCAATTAATAATCAGATAGCCAATGGTTCCTTAAATAAGACCTTTTTACGAAATTAAACCAGGTGAAACTAAATATTTTCCTCTTGAGGAGTTCTGGATGGAGCAGATTGTCAGACGAAAAAGTTATGTGAAATGCAAAATGTTTTGGACACTTTTTTTTTACAATCTTGGTATAATTACTGCTCTCAGTGGGTCGCTCTGTCAGCTAAAGGCATGTTTTAAAGTCTCTCTACTCCAGTTAACATTTGATCAATTAATAAATTAGTTGACGATTATTTGAATAATTAATGAATCACGATTACCCGGTTCGACCCCCACTGCCTGCACTCTGGGTCTCTGAGCAAAGACCCTTAAGCCTGCACTGCTTCCCGAGCGCCGCACAATGGCAATGGCTCCCTAAGAGGATGGCTTAAATGCAGAGGTGAATTTCTCCAATGTTAGATCAATAAAGTCCAGTTAGTATTAATCAGATTGTTTCACCCCAACAAAAATATTTTTATCTATATTAATAAGTCCCCCTTTTCAATCTCAACATGGAACAGGCTTTGCCAACAGAGTCACATACGCTAGTTAAATAAGTGTGCAAATAAATGCAGAAAATATCATCCAAATTGAACATTATTTGACAATACTTTAAGTTTACCTCAATGTATTATTTTAATCTGCCTGTAATTAAAATTAACAATAGCAAATATTTGCAAGGAACACCCTTTAGTATTGAAATTATGTCAAATTAGTGTTGGATCCACATGCAGCTTCTTATTATTGATATTTATTGGAGTATTTTTTGACAACCCCAGTGGTAGAGATGTTCAAAATGTTAAATGTGAGTTATTATTAGTAATATCTATGTTAATATTTGAATAGCTGCCCCAGAGCTCAGATTTACACGGCATCTATTCAGAAGGTTGGTTGGGATCCCTTTTTTTTTTTTTGGCTTTAGTTGCCCTTATTTTTGTTACGATTAACCTCCTTTACATGATGCGCTGCCCAGAGGCCTGCAGGCAGTTTGGATGCTATCAGGCTGTCCATGCACAGCTTTACAGAGTTTATTATTTTGTGCAGTGCCCAGACTGTCCCTAAACTACCAGTGCGACTTCTCCTCTAAAACTCATTCACTGCAAACAGGCTGGAGCCTCTTCAGATACAAACACACTTATAGACTGGAAGTATATAAACTAGACATGTAATGTGTGGCAGGTGATCAGAGGCTGAAGTTTTAGAAAAGTTTGTTACTATTGAGATGCCTTCCTCACATCCAGCCGGTGTTGGTCATGCTGGGACTGTTGGTCAGACGTCCGTAGGTCTGAGGGGAGACCAAGGTCTGCAGGTTCAGCCACTGTGGGCCGTTCTTATTGTTGATCTGTTAAGTTATTGAAATATCTCTCCACCTTTCTCTGATGGTTGTTCTTCTGAAGGTTGCGTGATTGTTGCTGTCCGTCTGGTGGCGGCCGTCCCTCTGCTTGTAGCTGTATCTCTGATGGTTGTTGTCTATGTGATGGCTGTAACCTTCCTCTGGAATACTGTGGAGGTACGTACTGACCGCTCATCTCTGTTGGCAGGAATCAGGCCTGTAACTCCGACTTCAGCATCTTGAGCAGCTAGACGACCGCGGGGTGCTCTGCCACCATCAGCATGAACCTCCAACAGCCCGGCCCTCTCATCCCCGCCCCCGTTCATCCTGATGTTGAGATGAAGCCGCTGCCCTTCTATGATGTGCTGGACGTCCTCATCAAGCCCTCAAGCTTAGGTCTGTTGTTTCCAGGTTCCTTTTTACAACAGGAGATAAACAACTTTATTCCTGACTGGAGCTCTAAGTCTGACAGGTCTGATGTGATTAAGGATGTTGGGACCCAATATTGATGCTTTTATTTTGAAACTAGTTTTAAAGTGTTGGATTGCACTGCAAAAAAGGATATAGATTTAAGTAAAAATTTCTTTAAAATAAACATATCCTTAATTTCAGAAGATTAAATGATCTGCATATTGAATGAGTTCTAATATTATGCTCTAGATAGGATAATAGTTTTTTCTTATTTGTAAATAGTAAATCATCTTACAAATTGTCTTGCATATCTGCTCAAAACAAGGGAAAAAAAACATATTTCAAGCAAAAACAGAGTTAAAATAAACTTTTGGCAGTAAATAAACTAGATGTTAAAGTTAACGCTGCATGTATTTTAGTATTTATTGTGTCCTGTGTTTTAACTCGCCTTCTGATGTTGATTAGTTGGAAGTTTAGGTTGGATCAGCAAACTGCTCTTCAACATATATTAGAGGTCGACAGGTACAGGTGTTTTAAGACTGATACTGATTATTTTAAATCATGAATCGATCCACAATGGTTACGCTGTTGCTGGGTTAGTTTATTCCTGTTTTTGGACCCGATGTTGTTTTGTTTTCCCTTCACCTACTGATAAAAATGGTAACAAAAATGACACACGCCTTAATTTAAAAACCAAAGGAAACATTTATAAAGTAATGAAACACGGAAGGTGATTTTTAAGAATCAGAACTCGTGCGTGTTTGAACCAATGCTGATGAAAGAATAAATCGATATCGGCCCAAAATGTCCACCGGCCAATGCATCAGTCTAATTTACCAAATGACTGCTCAATGTTTCCAGGAGCGAGTACTTCACAGAGGTACCATCAAGAGAAATACTTCATTTTCGCGCTGACACCACAGCAGGTCCGAGAAATCTGCATCTCCAGGTACGCTCAGGTCGTCTCCATCTTGTCTCTGTGGAGGTCTTGGACTATTTTTTAAAAATGCTGCTGTTTCTGTTTTCCAGGGACTACCTGCCAGGCGGCAGGAGGGACTACATGGTTCAAATTCAGCTAAGGTCAGCGCTCCACACCCTTCTGTTCATTTTATACTGATCAACGAAAGAGATGAATGCATTTAGATTCCTGTTTCCTACAGGCAGACATTGGTAGTATTTCAGCTGCTCCCTAGAAACGAAAAATAAACATTTATCAATAGTTTTTAAAGTTCAGATCCAGAAGTAATGATATGCAGCTGAGGTTTAAGATAGGTGGAAGACGCTGCGCAGAAAGCGGAGGTTAATCCGCCTTTAATCCAACATTTTGTCACAATAACAATCTCAGGTTTTTCATCTGATAATCATCAAACTCTGAATTTTACCACAAGGCAGTTTGGTTTTAAAATATTTTACTAATTTTTAGAACCAGTACAACAATCGGCAGGGAACATGTTAATGATTCATGTTTTAAATTTATCTGACTGAGGTTTGTGTTTCAATTCAGTTCAGTCAAGGCACTTTAAAAAAAAAAAAATTCAACCAGATCATCCAGTCAAATTGATTCAAAGTTTCTATCTAAGGAAAACCAGTTGATTGCATCGACTCATTGACTCGAATGCAATCCTTCACACACAACATGCTTGTAGCGACAGTGGAGAGGAAAAACTCCCTTTTAACAGGAAGAAACCTCCAGCAGCTCCAGGCTCAGTGTGAGCTGCCATCTGCTGAGGCCGACTGGGGTTCAAGGAGACAGAAGCAGAGACACAAAAGGAAACTATAAACCAGCTCCATAGGCGGCCCCGTCCGTCCGTCCATCCACCTGTCAGTCCATCCATCTTTTTCTGCTTATCCGGGGTCGGGTCGAGGGGGTAGGAGCTTCAGTAGGGAGGCCCAGACGTCCCTCTCCCCAGCCACCTCCCTCGGAACGTGTTCAAAGCTCTGCCCGAGATGGGAGTTAAAGCTCCTTCTCACGGGGGAATCTGCCAGACGTTCCCACCAAACCCTCACAATACTTTTGGGCCTACCAGATCTGACCGGCGTCCTCCCCCACCATCGGAGCCAACTCACTACCAGGTAGTGGTCGGTGGAGAGCTCCGCCCCTCTCTTTACCAGAGTGTCCAAGACATGCGGCCGCAGGTCAGATGAAACAACAACAAAGTCGATCATTGAACTATGGCCTAGGGTGTCCTGGTGCCAACAGCACATATGGACACCCTTATGCTTGAACATGGTGTTCGTTATGGACAATTCATGACAAGCACATAAATCCAACAACAGAACACTGCTCGAGTTCAGGTCAGGTGGGCCATTCCTTCCAACCACGCCTCGCCAGGTCTCACTGTCATTGCCCACGTGAGCGTTGAAGTCCCCCAGAAGAACAAGGGAGTCTCCAGTAGGGGCACTCTCCAGTACCCCCTCTAAAGACTCCAAAAAGGGTGGGTAATCTGAACTGCTGTTTGGCACATAAGCGCAAACAACAGTCAGAACCCGTCCCCCCACACGTATGCGGAAGGAGGCAACCCCTTTGTTCACCGGGGTGAACCGCAACGTACAGGCACCAAGATGAGGGGCAACAAGTATGCCCACTCCTGCTCAGAGCCTATAACCAGGGGCAACTCCAGAGTGGAAGAATGTCCAGCCCCTTTCAAGGCGGCCCCATCCAGGAAACAATCAGCCAGGCAGATGAGCTCCGAGCCAGCTTCCATGTCAGAGGATGAAGAGAGCACATCCAGCCAGTCACAGTCAGAGAAACAGGACTACACTGAAAAATAGGCTGAGCTAAAACGTCTAACAAGAACAGATCAGATGAAGCTACTATGAGAAAAAGCAGAGAGAGCGGAACGTTAGAGATTGATCTAACAAATTCTGCAGAATAGGAGAATAGAGATAGAATGATGAAAAAGGGGTCCCTATGTCCTCCAGCAGTCAAAGCCTATAGCAGCATAACTATAGAGATAGCTCAGGATAACCTGTCCACTCTAACTATAGGCTTTATTAACTCTTTTTAGAAAAGAACATTGGGGTGAACATGAAACGTTTCCAAAGCATAATTCATGAAATATAATTCATCCCTTTTGCTGGAATGATAACTGAGCTTAATTGCCTGAGATTGATTCTATTTGATTAAAACATAATCTGTGGGATTAGATTGGATTGGATTAGATGAATGTCAGCATATTACCCGAATCTGACGCATTAAGTGCCTTGATGATATTTATTGTAATTAATCAGGATACTGATGCTGAATTAAACTTTTTTTTTTATATTACAGTATTCTTTAGGTTTAACTTCTGATCAGGATTCATATAAGAAAATCTTTCACCTTCCAGGTTCTGCTTGGCGGAGACTAGTTGTCCTCAGGAGGATAATTTCCCCAACAGTCTTTGTTTGAAGGTCAACGGGAAGCTTTTCCCTCTGCCTGTAAGTTCTTCCTCTCCACCCCTGCAGGAATATTAACACCAAAGTTTCTTGGAGGAGAAAAAAAAAAAGAAAAGGCTCCCATCTTCTCTTTCTGCAGGGCCTGGCCCCCCCACCGAAGAACGGAGTTGAACAAAAGAGAACAGGAAGACCTCTAAACATCACCAGCCTGGTGCGGCTCTCCTCCGCCGTGCCAAACCAGATCTCCGTGACGTGGGCTCCAGAAATCGGAAAGGTGAGGCCAACTGGTCTGAACCAGGCCTGCTGGTTGGACTGGATTCTGTCCGTTTCCACTGGAACCAAAAAGGCTCCGATTGTGAGGAACCTGAACTTCAGTGTCTCAGTTGGGGAAATATAAATGAAGCCAATTTAAGTTAAAGCTGTTTTAATGTATAAATTTCTCTTTACATTTCTAAATATCGAAAAGCAGGAAAATATATATTGTTTTTTTAAAACCGTAGGAATAAAAACATGAAAAATAATTACCGGTAAGTAAAAAAATGGATATATCATTATAAAAAAACTTGCCTCTCAGTAGAATAAAATGTTGGTTGAATAAGTGTCCAAATACATGCACAATGAATAACCCAAATACAGCACTGTTTGACCATATTTAAAGGTTATCTGTGGTTAATTATTTGATATGAACATAATCTAGAAATCTAAAATTAACAGCAGAAATATTCAAACTCATGTGAGTTTCTGTATCTGGATAGGACTTTTTAGTATCGATACCTTTCATAGATATTCTTGTCCATGCTATAGATTGCTTTTGAAAGTACTTTATTAAAGCACAGCCATAGAAAGTTGAGTGGAAGGACAAAGTGTGTTAGGAATGGGCAGCTGCAGCCCTGAATATCAGCAGAAATCTATTCAGCTTTAAAAGAACAAGGAGGCCGTAAGCCAAAATGAACCAAACAGCTAAAATTAAAGGTTTACTTTGGAACCTAAAGAAACAGGATGTAGGAATACTTTCTATGTAATGTGTGAAAAGGTTTACTCTGTCTGCTCAAACGTTCTCCTTAAGCCCCTGTCACATCTTGCAGATTTAGCCTGCGTATGCCTGATGTCCCCGAATCTCCTAAAACGCTGGCATACGGGGAAATGTGTTTTTTCAATTTTGGGCGTATAGAGTATTCATAACGAGTCCAGAACCTCTGTCCAACGGCGGCCTAACTTATGCATCATGCACGGCAGCGTAATGCCCATGAAATGATACACAAGCCAGTGTAATAGGGGGGCAGCGATGCGCCCGTCCAGTAGCTGGAAGTTAGAAACACATTCAGCGCTCGTCTGGAACACGTCAGATACTTTGATATGTGTTGGAGAGAAGTTCCGGTTAACCATATGTTATGCAGAAGTTACTCGGAGGTTTAGGATAAGCTAGACTCCACGACTGATAAGTAACTGACACTGAACTTATGTCAACAATCGGATAACTTACCTGTAACTAATGCCCTAAGCATGGCATACGCTGGAATACGGGATTACATTTTCTGACGTACTTGCTGTAGTTGATGTGTGCTG
>NW_015150656.1:44882-45604 GCF_000732505.1 Cyprinodon variegatus
AAGCTCACTAAGGACTCTATTTATTTCTCTTTCTGAGATTTGTTTCTAAAACTTTTCAAGATGAGTTTTTAGATGAACCTGAACAGATGTACTCTGAAACTGAAAGGCTGTGCCAAGATTTCCTTCCAAATAACCGACTCCTCTCTAGTCCAGGATCCTGCATACCTTTTTAAATGGTCACATTTATCTCACGGCTTCTTTGTTCGAAGAGATTAATCATTGGTTGTTGTTTTTTCAGACCTATTCCCTTTCTGTGTACCTCGTGAGGCAGCTTACATCACCATTGCTCCTGCAGAGACTAAGGATGAAGGGAATCAGGAGTCCAGACCACTCCAGAGCACTAAGTAATTATTTACCTTCTGTTATTATTATCATCATCTTTTTCCATATAATTCTGTAGATTACGCATTTTTATTTTCATAAGTCCTACACTTGAAACCTGCAGCAGTTAAAACCGTTGTTACTTTTAATTTAACCGGAGTTACTGGGCTGACAACATCCTGTCAGCCGCAGAAGAGAAACAAAAAGGAAACATGTCAGGAATTCACTCTAAGCATTCAATTAGCCAAATAAAAAAACAACTAGCAGGAAGAACATCACTGCATTTAAAAAAAGAGAAGGAAACAGACACAAAATGGTCTAATTCAAGCTGTGTTGGAAGGATTTTCTTCATTCAAACCTAGTGTTTAAATAAAGGACCACATTTGTTGGTTCTTGGAGGC
>NW_015150656.1:49348-50658 GCF_000732505.1 Cyprinodon variegatus
TATCTAGACCCACAGCGTGTAGCTCAGACCACGCTTCAATATTGAGCATAAATCGAAAATGTCTGCGTCAAGCTCACTGCAACACACTGCTGTAAGAGTATAACCAGGAAACGAGGTAGGAGGGCAAAATAGGTTTAGCGCCACCGCAGCGCGGGAGGGAGAATTACGTCCAGGAGCAAATGGATAAAAATAGACCGGAGGAAAAAAAAAACATGAATCGATACTCATGCGGACGTATCGATGAATCGGATCGTCGGCTGTTGGATCGATGCATCGATACAAAACAATTATTATTTACACGCCTACCTCACTAGCCTCTTTGTACAGATGTTTTATATCTAAAGGAAATATATGTCAGGACATTACAACTTTTTATATGCTCTTTTGTACTATATACACTCTTTATATATTATTTGTTGTATTTTTATCTTTAATAGCATCTTGCCTTAACTCTGCCCTTTATGCTCTATAAAAGCTACTGGAACCAGAATTTCCCTGAAGGAGTAATCTTAAGGAATAAATAAAGTGGAGTTTCGGTAGATTTGTGTATTGCCAAAAATAGCGACTTTGCTATATTCAGGTTTTAACACAACAGTACAGAATTCAGCTGTATTTAGGTCTAAATAAGTTATTCCAACATATTTTTTGTGTAATATTGTCACATTTGTGCAGTTCTTTCCCTCTGCGGGACGCCATTTCTCCTCTTTGAATAAGTTTGCAAAGTATTCTGGGAATCCATTTCGCTCCTGACCTCACTCGATCATTTTAAGGGTTGGAGGGCACTTCGCCATAGCTCTTATAACTATTGGGACACACTAACCTTAAACGTGAATGAGCAAAACTGAGTGCAAGTGAGAGAAATGAGACTGGGCCTTAGTGTCTTAGGGCTCCTCCTGAATCATCTCTTTGTTATTTTGAATAAAGAGCAAAGAAAAAAATATAAAGCAGAAGGTTTTGGTCCAAAAAAGGCAGCAGAATTTCCCCGTCTGTCTCTCAACCGCAGCCCGGTGGTTCTGGTTGACTTTCTCTCTGCTCTGTGTTGTAGCTGGGGAAGATGCGCCTGACGGTCCCATGCAGAGCCGTGACCTGCTCTCATCTGCAGTGCTTTGATGCTGCCCTCTACCTGCAGATGAATGAGAAGAAACCCACCTGGATCTGCCCTGTCTGTGACAAAAAGGCTGCGTACGAGAATCTCATCATCGATGGGTTCGTTCAGAAAATATAGTCCATTAGTTTTTAGCTCTGTGAATCACTTTTTCACTTCAACTCATAGGATAAAAAACAGTCCCCTTTATCTTTAAACTGATTCC
>NW_015150656.1:52887-54170 GCF_000732505.1 Cyprinodon variegatus
TGTACAATAGGATTTTGAGCAAAGTTTTTACCATTAAATTATGCAAAAGGTGTCAAACCCAAAACATTTCAGAAACCGTATGTATCAAATACGATACATTTGGCATTATAGGGTTAATATGATAAAGATGGCACTGATGTCATGAACATAAGTAGCTGTAGTAACTTAGTAATTTAGATCCTGACCTTGAGGCTTCAACTCACAAGATTAAAAACATTCCCCTTTATCTTTAAACTGATTCCAAAGATATTATATAAGCGGTCATCGTGGTTAAGTTGATGACTAGCACCAATTTAAAAATACGTCATCTTAAGGCTCTTTACTGCTGATTTCATCCAGTCTTATCTTTGCAGGATTCTCTCCTCCTGGATGAGCGGGTAGAGACTATAGATATTCACTTGGATTGTGTCGTTGATTCTATAGCAATCCCACACTCTGAGCATACATGCAGCAACAGTTGAGAGAGAGAAACTCTCCTTTAATAGGTAGAAACAACCAGCAGAACCAGGCTCAGTGTAAGAACCCCTCTGTTGAGGCTCACTGGGGTTCAAGAAGAAAGAAGCAGACATAGAAAAGGAACATAGAAGCTCTTATCTGCTAATACTTTATGCTAGAGAAGATAACTGTAAATTAGCTCCACCGGTGGCTCTGTCTATGAAATAAACAGTTAAGCAGATGATGACGTTTTCATGTCAAAAGGGATTGAAAGGGAGCACATCCAGTTACTCACTGAGTCCATAGCTATGGTTAGGAGAGAAATGGGACTAAATACTGAAAAACAGGCCAGACTCTGGTCTAGGAAACATCTATAGCTGATGTTTCTTTCTAGGATGGAGTCACAGCAAAATGGGACCAGACCAGATGAAGCTACTATGACAAGAAAAAGCAGAGACAACACGGAACTACCAAATACTGTAGAGTGGGAGAATAGAACGATGAAAAAGGGGTCCCTATGTCCTCCAGCAGTCTAAGCCTATAGCAGCATAACTATAGGCTTTATCAAAAAGGAAAGTTTTAAGCCTTGCTTTAAAAGTAGACGGGGTGTATGACTCAGACTAAAACTGATAGTCGTGAGTCCAGGGCCAAGGGGGACCAGGGACAAGTCTGTGGAAAAGAGAAGTATAGTCCATATTACAGGCTCTAGAACCTTACAATTCCTGGATCAGAACCTCCCAGACTTGAGAGAAAATCAGTGGTGGTGTAGTTTATCCACCTCCCTTTGCTTTATAGAGATGCTCTGCAAAAATTGAAATCTAAGTAATTATTTCTTGAAAAAAGCTCAT
>NW_015150656.1:55353-57637 GCF_000732505.1 Cyprinodon variegatus
TCTCTGCTGGGAGGACAGTTTGCTGGATGACATTGCCCTGTTTCTAACACTTGGAGCTGTTACCGTCTGGACGGTCTTTAGGGGCAGGCTTGTTTTTTTTTTTTTTTTTTAAGATTTTTACGTGGCCTGTTTTTTGTACAGTAGGCTGATGGGGAAGGGGGTACGAGGGAAAGAGACATGCGGCTGAAATAAGGTCACTATACATGGGTCCACCACGGAAGCATGTTTCACGTTTCTCACGTCTAGTCTACATCAGCTCCATCCTGGTACTTTGGTTTGTGATCTAAGATTAGCGGCTGGTTAGCTCAATTGGTAAGTCACCAGTCCTTCAAACAGAAAGCCTGGGTTCGTATCCCAGCTGCTAGTGTGGGTCCTTACTACCCCAATTTACACTACCCTTGAAAAACTGATCCAATGCCGAGACCAGGCCGAGTTCGGTTCTGACGACCGTTTACACATCACGCTATCTCGGTTCCTCGTGACGATCCGCGGTATTACTGTCAGTATTTAAGCAGGAAATCAAGCAGTTGGTGGCAGTAATGCACCAAAAGCTGTTTGCCAACCGCCATAAAACACAAGAAGAAGGAGGGAATCAAGCAAATCAAAATGGCGGCGCCCGTCACATTCAGAAAGTTATGCTTGATTATTATTGCTGTACTTCGGTGTTTGCGGAGGGTCAGGCGAAAACGGCAAAATATTTAAAATGTTGCGTGGAGAAGATTTCGATTGTTGTTTATAGCTGTTCTTCTTCTGTTTTGTGTTGGTTGGCAATCAACTTCCGGAGGGGCATTACCGCCAACTACTGGAATGGAGTGTGAATCGGGATGCGCAGCCAGACGGAGATGATGCGTTCTGCTCATGCGCTCTTGTTATCAGAGAACCGATCCAGGAAAAAACCGAAAGTTATCTCAGTTACTGAGCTCGGACTGGTCTCGGCACAGTTTTTCAAGGGTAGTGTAAATGGGGCATAAGTCTGCTTTGGGGAGTGGCGGCCTAGTGGTTTGGGCATAGAGCTTGGAATCCTGAGGTTCTGAGTTCCATAGGAATAGTAGTTGCAGCCCCACTCCCAGGGACTGCCACTCTGGGTCTCTGAGCAAGATCCTTAACCCGGAAACTGCTCCCCGGGCACTGCACAATGGCAGCCCACTGCTCCCCAAGGGGATGGGTTAAATGCAGAGAGTTCATTTAGCTGAAAATAAAAAAACAAAAAATAAATAAATGGAATTACTTCTACAATTACATTTCCACACCATTCCGACTGCTGCTGCAGTTCCAACTCTATTCTGTTGCTTCTAACAGCTCTCTTCTCCTTGAGGAGAACCTTTTCTCAGGGTTGATCCAGGACTTGTTATGTTATGTGGTCCATGAAACGGTCTGTAAAGCTATCCAGGGCCTCCCAGTAGGGAGCAGGCCTCTGCCATCTGATTGAGTCCTGCTGGTTCCAGACTTCCTTCATCTACCAATAGCGAAGGCCAATGGACTCACTGGGACCTTCAGAGCATCAGAAGTTTCTGGATCCTTCCCCCCCAGCTTGGTTTCTATAGACCACTACAATTCACAAAGTTGGGGTCATGACCCCACTTTGGAGTCTTTGATCAGCCAGTATGGGCTCTTGGGATCCACTACAGAAGTTAAACAATAAACATAAATGTTGAAGTGATTACAAAAATATAGAACATTGTAAAATATTACAATACGCCTCAACAACCAAAGCAGTATGATAATTGATAGTGTTGAAAAGCTTGTTTATGTTTTCAGTATCTTTGGTCCTGAGTCGACTCTGGTACAATTTGAGGGTCAGAAGCTGAACAGTTTTGGATCGTCTGCTTATTTTCTCTGAGGTCTACAGATGGTTGCTCTGACTTCCTGTTGTTTCCTCTCTGACATCACGGTCTGCTGTAGTAATATAACGGTTAAAGTTATGACTCCAGTTTAACTTATTTGGCTGCTGTTATGATGCAGGGAGGTGAAGATTAGAGGCATGTTGATCCAGAATAAATCATTTCTATTTCTGTTTCCTCTTTCAGCCACAGCTCCTCTACCCCAGTCCTTGGTGGTGGTCCCTTCTGTGGAGCCCAGCCTCTCCAAGAAAACCGATGTGATTGATCTGACGCTAGAAAGCTCGTCTGATGATGATGATGTGAGCACGACCCCCCCGCCTAAGAAACAGTGCGTCTACATCTCCAAGACGGAGGATATGCATGCAAAGGGGTGAGCTGCTGTTTGCTAGATTTTTACTCCTCAATCCTTACATTTTTTTTTATCAGATACTTTAAAACAAATG
>NW_015150656.1:59668-61981 GCF_000732505.1 Cyprinodon variegatus
CTGGTTCTCTTGGTCCGGTTCTGATCCATCAAAGCTTTTTCTTTTTTATTTCCTGAACTTTTGGTTTGATATTTGTGCCGTTTGTCCTCCAGAATGAACCTGATGTTCAACAGAAGTGCTGAGCTTTATGTCTGATCGGCTCAAAGCTGAGAGAAACTGACCACATTAAAGAATTTTACAAATTAGTATTAGAATGTAAAAAGCTAAACTAAAGCTGAAATTATCAGATTAATCGATTATTTAAATAATCGTTAACTAATTTAGTAATTGATTTATCGTTAATTGGAGTATAGAATCTCCAAAGCACCCCGTTCTGAGCGACCCACTCAGAGCAGTAATTATACGACAAAATATATAAATATTTTGCATATAAGATCAAACGTTTTTGTCTGTCAGTATTCTCTATCCAGAACTCCACAAGTAGAAATGTTTTAGTTGCAGAAATTCCTCTTTTGTTCTCATAAACTAACCCCTTCATGATCAATGAGGCTTGTACAACTTTAATGTTACGAAAAATAAAAGTTAAAGTGTTGCTTAAAAAAAACATAACAAAGTAAATGAACTTTGTTACGTTTTTACTTTAATTTACACCTCTGCAGGTCCTGCTGATGTAAAAACTAAAAATATATTGAGCATGTTTTCAGCTAGTGCTGCTTAATAATTCGCTAGATTATTAGTAATTGATTCGGGGATCAATAAAAAAAAATAAAATCTATAAAAAATGTGGTTTTCAAAACTGACAAATTTGATTAATTGATAAAATGGACTTCAAAGTGAGCCCTCGTTACTGTAGAGGCAACAACACATGAAATCGAACATCTACTGTCTCCACATGCTGATCCAGGAGAGTCCATAGCTAGATGCAATCAGCTGCTTTTCCTCAGTAAGCTTAAATCCAATCTTTCTGGATGATCTGATTGATCAGGTTACATGTGTTCTGGATTGGTTCTATTTAAATAAACTGAGTTGAGGTTAATTATGTCCCACAAACACCTGCTGTGTCTTCTATCTCTGATCTCACCATCTGCAGTTCCTCAAACTGTTTTCTGGATGTAGGAAGGTCTCTAAGAATACTTAAAACACTGCATCTGTGATGTGTGGTTGACTCTAACGCAGACCTGTGACCAGTTGTCTGTTTCCTGCCAGTGTGTTGACCTACCAGCCGTCTGTGCGCCTGCCCAACGTCCCCAGCCTGGAACAGACGTACCTGAGCTCGGCGCTCGCCGAGTACGCCTTTCCCATCCACTCGTCCACCCTGGCCTCCATCCCTACAGAGATGCAGAGTAAGTCCGTCAGACGTCTGCACCAGAAATCCCTCAGAACTTTCACTAATCACCCTCTTCTGGTTCTGACCCACAGGTCTGGATTTGTTTTCATTAATTCCAACAGAACCTCAGGTGAGCTCACTGTTTTTCTCATTCAGGTAGTTTTTACCAAACAAACATGGAGGCGATCTCCCGACGGTCGCAGTCGGCCGAGGGTGATATGAAACCACGGAAGGCGGGTTCTGAAGCGTTAGCCTGGATCAGAACCAGGTCGATCTTATAATGCAACAAGAAACCAGACCAGCTGACAATTTATTGAAATTAATAAACTGAAATATGACATTTATCAGCTGAATAATCATCCGTCTTCCATGGTACCTGCCCAGAACCTTTACCCGGTCTTGTATCAGTGTGGTGCTGGCAGGTTAATACAGCCTGGGTATTATGGGATGTCCTCTCTGGACCGCTGCCCTCAGGAAGCTCGGGGAGAACCGCCGGAACATGGCGTAGTTCATATGAGTATTTATTACACGTGTGAACTTAAGGCGGAAATCTGACGCCATACTTCAAAATGTTTTACTAATTTAAAGCTCTTTTTTTAAAACCTCTTCTGGATCCTTCATAACAACACAGATGATTCTGATCCTGGTTCTGATTCCCTGTCTGTTGGAGGAAACCTTTGATCCATTTGGACCGTTCTGAACGGATCTACCAGGAAGGTGGATCTGGCGTCTGTTTTCAAAACAGTTTTTCGCTTCTAATCCACAAACAGGATGAAGAAGCGCAAAATGTTTGGACCATTTTTACAGCTTCTTAGCTTATTAAGCTGCTCCAGTAAACCTGAACCACCAAGGAAATGTTGAGAACTTTATATTTGAGAACATTACTGAACACGTCACATGAGTTAGGATAATTGTGACCGTACGGAAAGCCAGAAGTGCCATAAATATATTTCTGTTTGTGGTGTTGCCAACTCAGCGACTTTGTCGCTATATTTAGCGACTTTTCAGACCCCTCCAGCGACTATTTTTCAAAAAAGCGACTAGCG
>NW_015150656.1:63256-64408 GCF_000732505.1 Cyprinodon variegatus
CCTCAGACATTTTTCTTTCGTTGTTTCTTTCTTTGCACAGGTAAACAGCACATTTCTTCTCCTCTTTAACCTTTGACCTCCCTCAGTCAACATGGAGGCTGCTACAGCATCTCTGTCTGCAGTCTGACGGGGGCAGGTTTAGGTTTAATCTGTGGTCATAATAGAAACAAGCTCGTAAATCTGCCTTTCAGTGACTAGAACCTACCGGTAAGTAAATAAAGCCGGACCTGAGCGGGCAGTGATGGATGCTCCTCTGTCTACAGTGCTGGAGCCGCCTTATATCCCCCAAACACTACAACGGCAATAACTTGTGCAATGTATAATGTGCAATTTACCTTTTTTATACCATGCGCAATAACTGTTTGCCTATATTTGACACCCAGTGCAATAACTTTATATATAAAAATACCTATCCATATAAATACCAGTGTAAACACCCTGTGCAATAACACAGTATAATGATTCTACTGTTTATAAAACATAAAATAATAAAAGAAAGCCATAATATGTGGACCCACTATATATACTGTTTGGCACGTTCTTCTCCTTTGACTATTTTAGCTGATGTAACGAGTAAATATCTCTACTGTGAGATCAATAAAGTCAATCAATCAAACACCAGACGTCACTCAGGCTGAATCTGGTCGATTCATCATAAATTTAGTCCAGTAATAGTTTTTGAAAAACGGGCTCTTTTTGGTCGGTCTGATTTTGTCCCACTTTAGTCGAAAAATGGACGTTAAAAAGATCTTTTCAATGATCTCAAAATGACGTCTTTTCAACCAAATGTAGACGTCGTTTGGACGTAAACCCTGTTGTTTCGATGTCTTTCCAACCTGTTTTTGTTTTATTGGGTTTGTTACTAGTGAGTCATTTTGTTTGCTTACTGTAAAACTTGATAAGTTAGTTGAAGTGAAATGATTTGAAGAAACCGATTGCCTGAAACTATTTATTGACTCTATTATTAGGTTGATTAGAAAATCCAAATATGACATGTTTTTAAAGTACCATGGAAGTTAACCTTTTTAAAGTAGTTTTATCCTGTAAACTGAACTTTAGGCCAGTATGTTTCCTAAGTTCAAATGTTTGTACTAATAGGTCCAATTGATGTATTAAAAAAAAAACAGAGTGGATTTTCTAATTTTTTTAAAT
>NW_015150656.1:65488-66771 GCF_000732505.1 Cyprinodon variegatus
ATTTAGGTCTAACCTTTACATTTACCATAACCCTTATTATAAACAGTATACTCCAAACCGTCCTCTTTAACCTACTAGCATCTAACTCACATTGTTTCATTGTCAAAATCTGCTCAAACACTTAATTAAAGTAAAGGGGTTCATTCATTAAAATCTGTTTAATTTATATGCAAATAATTCAGACTAATCCAAAGCGTCAAATGTACATGGAAAAAGTGAAACCTGTAACCCAGCCTCGACACATTTAGGTTTGCAGAGTTTTTACAAAATGAGTTGTAAATACTCTGTTTGTTTTTTAAACATTTGGGTTTACAGTGCCTGATGATCCAGCATTCAAAAAGCAGCCTCAGCAGGTCAGAATGATTGAGACGCTTTTTGCAAAGTGCAAAAAAACTCTAGATATTCCCTTGAACGACGTTAGCAGATGATGCAGAGCTGTTCCAAAAATGTTCAGACTCTGACAACTAAACGGTTTACATGTGTGACGAGGTCTTAGTCGTGACTTAATGTTGACTTTGTATCGGTAGTTCATATATTGTGGAGGTAGTGAAAGGAAATAAACTCTGAGATTGCTGTATTACCCTGAAATAGCTGAAAGTCAGAGATGTGAATGTATGTTTTTAAGAAATTCTTCTTCCTCTCAGCATTTCAGGTCTCAGATGTATTTGGAAAACCTTTCAGGCATCCAGAGCAGCGTAGCAGCTGGAAGCAGCTCCGCTCTGGTCTCCTCCAGCTCCAGCAGCAGCAGCTACAACACCAGCAGCCACACGGCCTCCATCCATGACACCAGAGGAGGAGGGGGAGGGGGGCGCTCCGGAGATGTGAGCGGAGGTAGCCTGTCGGACATTATCTCACTGGACTGAGCCATGTTCTTCACACCTTCTCCAGGCTTCCTGTCAGACTCTTTCCATGCTGAACCTCTCTGGTGGACCTCATCCTTCTCTAAGAGAGGAAACATCCAGATGTTGACATCCGTCATTTAACCGTGCCTCATATTCAAAGGTTCTGATTAGGAGGGACGTCCCGGAAAAGCTGGTTTCCTCCAAGGACGGTGAGGAAAAAACAGAATCTGTGTTTAATATAAAATCAGCTGAGCTCATGACAAAACCAGAGCGAGAGAACCCCAACAGAACCAGACTGGGCTCCAAACATCTCCATACTGGAAACACAAACTGGGGGTGGGGGGGGTTATTTATTGATGTGGGAAAATGGAAACGGATACCAGCAGTGACCTGAGCTCCTCTTTCTGCCAATAAATCAGATCAGAGTATTGATCATCATAA
>NW_015150656.1:66994-69390 GCF_000732505.1 Cyprinodon variegatus
TGAACTGAGGTGGAAATTTAGACATCTTGCCAATGGAACAAGACAACTTGCATTAAAAATAAGATACAACTTACCTACTCAAATTAAGGGTAAATGTGCTTAAATTATACTTATTTAGATGGTATCTGCATTGTGATGACATCATCGATTTTATGTCGTTTTAAGGCAGCAGAAATCCCAAACCTCGCTGCAACCGTTGGTTAGTTTTTCATAAATTTAAAATGTATGTTCAGGCAGGAAAATCGTGCAGGACCGCCGCAGCTAAGGACTGGATGGTCTGCATCCAGGAAAGGATTTATTTCCTCCTTTCTGTGAGCGAATCTTAAAAAAGAATCCTTTAAATCAAAAAGACTCAACTGTTTACTTTAATACTGATTTGGATCCATTTGTCGTTGGTTTAAAAAAAAAAAAAACTTTTTAATGTTCAAAGTTTAAAGGTAAAAAGTTTTTTCTTTGAAATATTTTAATATCCTAAATTCTAATATGCTGATGAGAAAAGCTCCAGTAAAACCAGTTTAAATGAAACCAGTTCACCAGATACCAAAACCCACTAAATCTGAAGTTGTTTATTTAAATATGAGGAATAATTACAGCCCTTTTAGCTCTGTGCTGCTCAGAGGAAATCATGGGATGTTTAGTCTTGCTTTTGTTTTTCTATCATTTAGAGACGGTTTTTGTATTAAACACAGCCATGTTTCCATGTTTCTATTTGTTGTGACTCCAGAAAGATCCTCATCAGATGTTTGGACGCTTCTGCTTTAACTTCAGTTTCAGGATGAAAGCTCCTTATGAACTGAGATGTAAAATAGTTGATCTGGATGTTGGAAACCAGATTCACAGTGAAATCGGAGCGGTTCTGAAAGAAGCGGCTCACTGAGGCCCTTCTGCAGGTTCTGTTGGCTGATTCTTTGGACGTAGCATCAGATCCATGTTAGGTCAACCAAAATACCAACAGATGCAGAACTGGACCCGGACACATCATGATCCAAAGGAACTCAGAAAGGACCGGTTGGACAGCTCTGATCCAGATCATGATTTCATGGACCTGCCGTAGAAACAAACATCTCGGCTTCATGTGAGGAATTGGACCAACGTTCCTCAGACCACTAACCCTTCACTGAAGGTATCTGAACCTAACGGGCTGAACCCACATGGTCCAAACATCTTTTTTCCTGCTACTAAAGATACATTTTTCTTTTTCAATGACCTAAATAGTCAATGGTTCTGGTTTTTAAATAACTTTTTATAACTGTATGGATCGGTTCTGCTGTTAGAAAAGTTCATGTTGAAAGAATCTGTAAACCTTTTTTATTTTACTTTATTAAACTTTTTAATCCTTTTATTCACAATTCATGATTTCTGATTTATTTATGGATTAAACCCCAGTTCTAGACTGGGGAGAACCAGTCTGGAACTTTCCTCCGGTTCAGTCTGCTCTGTCATTCCTGTAGACGGCGTCACTGCTGTGTCTCCAGGTTAGTTAATGGAGGTCAATCATTAAACACATTCTAAAAGTTTTCATTTAGTTACATTCCTTCTAACATATCAAACTCCATCCTTCTCACCTGGATCAGAAACCAGATTTCTGTTAAGTATTCAGTTTTCGGTCCTTTTTAGAACTGCCGTCCGTCCCTGAGTAGAAAGCAGATAGTCGGAGTTCTTCTATCCTGACTTCCTAATCAGAGTTTTCTGTTTCAAAACAGATGATGTCAATAGAAACTAAAGAACTCTTGAGTTCAGCTCATATAGAAAAATCATCAATGAAATGCAGAAATCATGATTCACCATGTCAACAGCAGCTCAATAAGTGCATTTAACCCCTCCCCCTGAGGAGCAAACTGGGTTAAGGGTCTTGCACAGAGCGCCAGTCTTTGGGAGTGGGTTTTGAACTCTCAACCTCAGATTTCCAAGCTCTATCTTCCAAGCCCTTTCGCCACCACTCCCCCCCCCAGAGTAGGACAGTTATTTCAGTCTGAGATCCACAGATTTTGATTCAGTGAGATTTAAATATATTAAGATTTCTATTAATTTCCCTTTATTTATTTTTTTCAGTTTCATGCATTAGTATTTTTTACAACTATCTTTGTCCATTTTAACTTTTTTTTATATTAAGTTTATATATGAGCAGCACTTTGGTGTTATTGTAGGGTATTTACATATAAAACATATTAATGTAGCAATTGTAAATTAGATGTAGAAATAGGTTTAGACCATCAATATACACTCACCGGCCACTATATTAGGTACCCCATGCTAGTAACGGGTTGGACCCCCTTTTGCCTTCAGAACTGCCTCAATTCTTGGTGGCATAGATTCAACAAGGTGCTGGAAGCATTCCTCAGGGAGTTTGGTCCATATTGACATGATGCTCAATTGGTACCAAGGGGCCCAAAGAG
>NW_015150656.1:70412-73594 GCF_000732505.1 Cyprinodon variegatus
TTAAGTGTTAACGAGCAGTTGGACAGGTGTACCTAATAAAGTGGCCGGTGAGTGTAGATGTAATGTTTCTAGTGTTAACATATCAGACTCTTAACTTATTGCTCCCCAGGCGCTGCACGATGGCAGCCCACTGCTCCCCAAGGGGATGGGTTAAATGCAGAGGTAAATTTCTCCCATGTGAAATCAATTAAGTTTAATTGTTATATTTAGTGTTTGCCACAAAAAGTGAGAGAAAAAAGCCCTTAATTTGAAGAAAAAGGTAAACAAATGTGATGTCTTTTGCTAGAATCTTATTCGTTGTATAATTTGTGCACACTGAGTGTCTTGGTGCAACATAACAGGCAGCGATTCCCTAAAACTAATGTTTAGCAGGTAATCTTTGCACTACCTACATTTCAAACTGATTATTTAATTTCTTTATTGCAAAAATATTTAAAGTCCACTGTTATTATCTAAGCAGACATTCAGAAGAGATTTTTATTTTGAAAAAGATAAAATGCCTAATTGTGCTTCAATCAGCCTATTCTGATGGAGACGTCTTCAGAGCTGCATCCAGAAAAGAAAACCACATCCAACACTTCCTGGTACTAAAAATCTACATTTGACCATTAAGCTGATTAAACACCTCTAGCTGGATATGTTGTCATTTTCCTGTTTTAATATTTGACGTTCCAGTTCACTGCATTAATGCACCAACAAAACCAGAACTAAACAGATATTTCAGGCCTTGTGGGATTTGAATAATGCTACGCTCAGAACGATTCATATCATCGCTCTGCTGTTTAAACCATTCGTTTATGCAGTGCTTCAGATGTTGGAAGGTTCTGGGTGCTTCTATGAACTCTGTTTCTGTGTCCAAATGTTTGGAAATCTGCCATCATTTCTCCAGGTTCCTCTATCCATGGATGGAAGAACGGCTCCCGCTATGATGCTCCTGTCTGCAGACTTCTTCCTCCTCCTTAAACGGTGTCTGTGATAATATCACTTGATCTGCTGCAGAGAACTTAAAACCAGCATTTTCCTGGAAGCCTCTGCAGCTGAACGTAGAGTTTTCAAAGAACAGCTTCGATTTCAGGTCTTCCTGGAGCTTCTTTCCTCTTAAAACTACAGTGGATTTTGAGTTTTCTGAACCAGATCAGGGACCCGGCCACAGCCTGGTGCTGTTCCCAGGTTACGGTCAAATATTTTCCCATCTAGAAGTTAGTAAAAGAAGCTGTTTAACAAAAAAATTATCTTTAAAGTCATTCTGTTAAATATTAAACCAGCAGAATGGCGACATCAGGTGGTCTGACTCCATCAGTGGATCATTAAGCTGCCATCTCTAGTTATGTGTGGCTGCCCTCTTGTTTGTATATTTATACCAAAAAAGGCTTTAAATTAGTTTAATTGTTTAGAAATAAATGGCAGTTAGCAGCATTAGAGCTGCTTTTGTTTGACCCGAATATAAAAGTGACAGATTTTAGCTTCAGTTCTGATTTCTAATGGAAACTTAATTTAGAATTACGCACAGACCCCTATAAAGCATCTAAATAATTAATTTAGAAATCCTTCAGGACAAACAGTGGATGAAGGAATAACCAAGAGCAGCAGCTTTGTCTTAAAATCATCTGTATTGGAAAAAGGTGTAGATATAGAGTATTTAGATGATGCATGTGGAAGTTTACAGCTCAGAGAAATGCAGTAAATAGACGCTCGCTGTTCAGCTCCAGCTTTCCTCTGGTCACATTTATTTTATTTTTAAAAAAATCACTGCTTTCTGGGGACAAAATGAAAAAGTTCAGTTCGTCAAAAAATTTATACATAAGATCTATAATCTATAGATCTATAAACAAGGTTTATAGAAAGGAAGGAAAGGAATACATTTCTCAGAATGTTTCCATCTGACTTATTGTGAGCATCGTGTTTCACTAACTATTATTTTTACATTTGGACTAAAATTAAAGAGTTAGAGAAGACCAGAACATCTTCGAGAGAAACGGAGGAGAGAAGGGAGCCCGCCTCATCCGGACCGCCCGGGAGGGGCCGGGACGCTCCGGGCCGTCACCCCCTCCCTCACGTGGGCGGCTCCGGGCCTGCAGAGTGGAATGCTGCAGCAGAACAGTGTGGAGAGTGAACAAGCCGGGTGGTTAGAGGTATCGACAGCAGAAACCCGATGAGCGGAGAACAGGAGAACAGCAGAAGAGAGAAAGAAACGGGGCGATGTGCTCGTCGCTGATTAGTCCAGGGGCCGCTTTTCTCCGTGTTTCTTTGTGAATTCTTCAGCATTCTTCAAGAATTTTTTACGGTCCTTTGAGTATTCCTCTGCTAAGTCTGCCCTCAGAGGATGTTCTGGCTGAGGATCGTTGACCAGCGCGATGAGGGACTGAATCACTGCAAAACAAAAAAAGATCCAAAATCAGCTTTAAAACAGGACTTTTAATGAAAGATGGCAGCTTTCACAGCATTTATTATTATTGAACTTTATTGATCTCATATTGGACAAATGGATCTCTGAATATAACCCATCCCCTTGGGGAGCAGTGGGCTGCCATCACACGGCGCCCAGGGACCAATCAGGGTCTTCCTCAGAGACACAGAGTGGGTTTCAAACTCACAACCTCTCTATGCCCTAACCACTAGGCCGCCACTGTCCTTCAGAAAGCACCGACCAAAAACAGTCTGACTAAACTCAATTAAGTTATTATCTAAACTGCTGCTTTGCATCATCACTAGTGATCCTACATGAGGACATCGGCCGATCCGATGCTACTGCTCAATGAATTAACCGAATAACTTTGCTATGCGAGTAAAATCATGCTGGACATAAACATCGTTAAAAAGGTAGCAAAATGAACACATCAGTAGCTGCTGTGGGCTCTGCAGGATGATGTAATCATCTCAATCATAAAAGTCACTGGATTAGCATAAATGTATTGATGTGTATGATATAAAAAAGGAGTTCAAGTTCTGAGTTCAAGCCCCACTCCCACACAATGCCACTCTGGAAAAACTAGAGGAGGAGCAGGACTAGCTTTAAAATATGCCTCTAAAGCAGTGGTTCCCAAAGTGTGGGGCGCGCCCCCTAGGGGGGGCGCAATGCCATTGCAGGGGGGGCGCGGGAAGCGGTATGGATGAATGAAGAAAAAAAAAAAAAAAAAAAAAAAAAAAAAAAAAAAAAAAAAAAAAAAAAAAAAAAAAAAAAA